>NC_132792.1:103492177-103612177 GCF_048418805.1 Vulpes vulpes
GGGTAAAATAAAGCAAAGAACTTCTAAAAAAAATGTCCAGCATCTAGCTAAGTGCTAAATTTATTAAAGGCATTAACCAAGTACTTTTACTAATAGTCCAGGATTGTCATCCCAACCAAACATTTCAGGGTTTGATAATATTCTCTCTTAGCTCCAAGACTCTTAAAAATAATATCAATCCTAAGACTCTTAATCTTTTCAAAGCTCTCCAAAAACAGCAAATCCCAAACCATAGTGTTTTGAAGCAAACTTCTGATAAAGAATTTGGAATATTTTCAATAAGAATAACAAAATTAAATTTCCAGGAGTGTGCTTTAGTGGAAAAGATTCAATCTTTGGAGTTAGAGAACTGGGCTCGATTTCTACCTCTGTAACTTACTAGATCTAAGTCCAAGTTAGTTATCTCACTGGGCCTCAGTTTCTTCATCTATACGATGGAACTGATAATAATACCTGCCTCATACAATTTTTGTGAACATCAACCAGAATGGCATGTGTGTTCATTTTCCAGCCTAGAGATTGGCAAATAGAAAGTCCTAGGTGTACAATAGCTCTTGTTATGTGAAAAGACAATGTGAGGGATGCCTGAGTGGTTCAGTGGTTGAGTGTCTGCCTTTGGCTCAGGGCATGATCCCGGGATCCTGGGATCGAGTCCCACATTGGATTCCCTATGGGGAACCTGCTTCTCCCTCTGCCTGTGTCTCTGCCTCTCTCTCGGTGTCTCTCATGAATAAATAAAGTCTTTTTTAAAAAAAGAAAAAAAACAATGTGAATGTACATGAAATAATTTGTAAAATGTGAAGGATGCGGACGTGTTGGTTTGATATATTAGTTTTGTAGAAATAGAGTGAAAAAATTATAGTTGGGGAATCACTATTTCTAAGAACAGACTTGGAAAATTCAAGCCTGTTTGATTTCAGTTAGTGCGCTGAAGGCACACAAAATCTGAGGAAATAGTAAAGTCTTCTATCAATTTGTATGAGGGAAAATCATTCCCTAGTAATTAAAAAGCAAGCTTCTCTGGAATTCTGGCATACTGAAAGAACTAGATAGGCACATTCAGATAGCCTGCAAGCTTTTTTAGTAGTGTAAATTGTGACACTGAATTTTTAAAGAGAAAAATAAAGATGACAAAGTAAGTGACAGTATCCAAAAATGATCCTGCCTTACATTCTTAGATAATTTTCATATCACCATTTACCACTTACCCTAAATGAATAATTATAGAATAAGGGTGAACAGTATCACCCAAGAAGACAACTACCCTGTCATCTTCTAATTCACTGAACCCAATCTTTCCTGGGTACTTATGGTGTCATGTGGTACAAAATGCAGTATTTGCTTTGGAAGAGTTCAGCAATCCAACTCTGTAGCACATGAAAGAAGAGACACATATCTAGAAGAACCTGAGTAATTCCACAGGTGAGTGGAAATAGCCAGCAGACAGAGCACTAACTAAAACACACTCTCCTTGAGGAACTGTCATGATAACTCATACATAGTTACACACACTTTATAAACAATGCCACAGATGAATCAGTCAGAAAAAGCCTAAAGGTGAGGATGCAGAGCTTCTAATAACTCTAGAATGCTCATTTTTTTGTAGTTACAAAAACTAGAGATTATTTATGTAGAGCAATAGTTCTTAAGGTATGGTCCATAGAAACCTGGTGGTGCCTGAAATCTTTTCAGAGGGTGCATGAAGCCAAAACTATTCTAATAACAAATATGTTATTTGAACTTCTTACCATGTTGAAAATTGTACTGACATTGGAAAAGGCATGGTGGTAAAACTACCATTTTTAGGTAGTCTGAGGAAGAATCAAGGCAGCAGCACCAAATGAAACAAGCAGTCATTGTATTCTTAAATGCTATGCACTTTTGGTTTGGTTTATCGCCAGTTTCACTTAAGAATGTTTTTGATGAAGAAATAAGTTATTAATTTTATTACATCTTAATTTTGAATATATATATTTTAATGTTCTGTGTGACAAAATGGGAAGTTCTTGTGTATACCAAAGTATGTTGATTGTCTTAGGGAAAGCTTCTTGTGCAACTGTTTGAGTTGCAAGCTAAACTAACCTTTTTTTTTTTTTTTTTCATGAAACATGACTTGAAAGAATGAAAAAGTATTTTCGGACGTGAAATTCTCTTGACAATGAACAAAGTGAAACTGTCATTTCAAGAAAAACAATTGACAATACTTATTGCCAAGGATAAAATTTGAGCTTTCCAGTGAAAAACAGAATTTTGGAAAACTTATATTAACCATCATGAACTTGATTTAATCATTTATTTTATGAAATTGGTGGTACTACTATTAACAGATGATTTTAAAAAATATTGTGCAATGATATGTGTCGACATATAGAAGCTTTGCATAATTTGATGGAGCTGTATTTTCCAAATATTGATGCTTGATATACAAAATCATACATGGGTAAAGGATTCATGAAAAATGGAAGATAAACCAATGGATTCAATGTAACAGAGCACAGAAAGTTAATTATTATAATTTCATATTCTACATTGCAACAGATCCAAAGGAAACTACCACTTGTCAAGTTTTGATGTGATATCAAAAAAGAATATAAAAAATTATCTGAAATGACTACACAAATGCCATCCTTTTTCTTAACTATAGGTCTGTGTGAGTCTGGGTTTTCTTCATATGCTTCTCAAAGAGCAACATGTTATAACCAATTGAATACAGAAGCAGACATAAGAATCTAATTGTAATCTATTAAGCCAGGCATTGAAATGATTTGTAAAAATATTTTTAAAATGCCAGATGGCTCCCTAATCTTTGTTTGTTTTGGACAATATAGCTACTTTTCATAAACTTGTGATTTATTTTAACACAGGTTTGTCATTTTCAAATGAATTAATAAATACATATTTGAAATGTCTGCCTTTTCATTTCTAGTAAAGTAAATATCAATAGGTATGATCCATATAATTAAAATCTCTTTGGAGTACTAAATATTTCTTAGGAGTGTAAAAGATTCTTGAAACAGAGGTTGTAAGAATCACTAGCATGGATTATAAAACAAACAAACAAAACTTTTGGTAAGGTTTTGATTTCTTAATCATACTCTCTTTGGAATATTTCAACAATCTTGGCCAAATGCCACATTTGAGCACGAAAGGACAAAGTTAAAATTGCTGTGTGGAATGTCATGGGGGATTCTTGTGGGGGATGGAGATTGTTAATGGACTTCCTGAAGAACCACAGGAAGTGACTCTCCCTTATAAGCAAGTCCCTCTGGTAAGCTCCCCAGGGCATTTATTCTCTGAAGGCCAAAATACTTCTAGCACTGGAGCATAAGGTACTTTGATTTTGTGATACCCCAGGATGTAAAAAAATAATCTCAAGGGACGATTATAAAAAAAAAAAATCTGTCCAAAAATTGTAATTTGCTTTAATTTTAAAGCCTTATAAATATTGAACTTATGATTGCTTTTTAGAGATATGTGTATGTATGTGTGTGTATATGTATGTGTGTGTATCTGTGTGTATATGTGTGTGTGTGTGTGTGTGTGTACACGTGTAGTGTGGGTTTGTACTAAACCTGGTATCTAGTATTTACTAGCTGAGGAATATAAATGTTAAAACATTAAAAGGCATCCTATGGATATGGGGACAATGTTTGTGATGTGAACTAATATAACCATTATTGAAGCTCACCTGTTAAACTTTTCCTTCAATTCTAGTCACTTTATTCTTTTGTTTTTCCTCTTCCTTTCCAGCAAGGTTCTAGCTCAGTACCCTCATTGTAATTGACTCCCCCAGGCTCTGTCCATTTTTATTAAGCACCAAAATGTCAGCTAGTTAGCCAAAAGATGTTGCTGAACTCTGCACGGTGCATTGCACACACTCATATTTAAAGGTATACATGAGCAGGGGAGGCCTTCTGCCGAGCCAGGAGCAGGTCACAAGGATATGGGAAGCCTCCCCTCCCGTCATTCCCTGCATGCCAGAATTTCCACTTAGAACAAAATCCCATTAGTTTAAGACTGAAAACATGGGGAAATCCAAATACCTCCATTGTTGTACCTTACTGTGAAGAGAGAAATCCAGGATCTGTTCAGTAGGAAGAACTTCTCCTCTGGAAGGAGAGGCTGGCAGAGGCCTTCCTGTGGAAAAGGAGAGCTGAAGGGTGCAGGTAACAGAGATGCCAACATTAGTTTCCCCAGGAATCCACGTGGAAACATTAGTTTCCCCAGGAATCCACGTGGCATAGTGACAAGCCCATGAGGGTTGGTGCCAGCTAGACCTGAGTTTGAATCCCTGTTCCCCCACTCAATGACCAACCAGGTGACTTGAGGCTATCTACTTAATCTCATGGAGCATCAGCCTCCTGAAGTGGTAAATGAGGACAACCGTATCTACCTTACAGGGCTGAGTGAAGATTCACTGAGGGCAAGCCTGTTACATGCCTGGGACACAGTAGGTGTCCCATAAATGTCTATTTTCTGTTTTTGAAGTTTTCACACACATTTTGATATTCATTACCTTTTGATGGGCAAACGGACCCATTTTTTTCAGGGAACAACTCTACGTATTTTAACTTCTACCCCATGTCCTAATGAGTTCACCTGGCTTAAAACTTTTCAGAGTGTCTCACACAGACCAGTATTAAAAGCTTTCTTTAAAAAAAAATGCAAAGAATAGGGTGTTCATTCTATTCTCTCAGTCTCCATGGTCAGTTGTGTCTTCCAGAAATTCCAAGAAGTTAGTGAGGCCCGACCTTCCTCTTTTTCTTCTTTTCTTTCTGTAAAGCACGCCAACAATCTTTAATCATGCTGTGATTTTTCTAAATGCCACCCAGGTTAGCTCCTGAAATAGTTTCAAAGAAAGATTTAACTCACAGACACACAAGTAGCTGATGTGCATTTTCCAGAAAGTACTCAGAAACATCTTTTTTTGTAGTATATTTGTCAGTTTTCTCCCTTTATTTTCATATTCATTTCTACAGAGAAGCATTCATAACCTTTGTTATAAATTTTAATAATACCACAGACGCAGTTACAGTTTTGCATCTGTATATATGCTTACTTCTTGTTGGGGTGATAGACATGCAAAACACTTTAAAGCATTTTTTTCCTTTTAAAAAGAAGAAAAGTGGATATGTAAAGTGGACAGAGTTGATCTATTAGCTGTTTCCCAGGCCACCTAGTTTTTAACTGATAAAAACTAATTTGTTCAGTAGAATTTACTGTTCAGAATGAGAAGCTTTGGAAAGGGAGATTAGTATAGAGAAAATGGGCTAAAAGGGGTTAGAACCAAGTGTTCTCTGTATTAATAGAGAACATGCTGTTTACCTGTCTTATATAGGCTGGAAATTAGCCATCCAATCACTCTGAATATGAGAACAGTGAAGAAGAGTCTGGGACAAATGCAAAGGGACATAGCCAAGACACAAATATCCAACAACTAACAGCCCAAAAGTCTGGAGGGAAGGATCTCATCAGAGATATGAGTAGACCTTGGAGAAGCAAAGCTCACATCAAATGCTTTGTTTGAGGCAAACATTTCTCTGACCTACCTACTTTGGCTTGGCAATGACAATCCTTGAAGTGACCATGAAGGAACACAAGACCATAGGTCAAAGGCACAATCTTGGAATGAGTAAAATGGTAAACTGAACTTCAAAAAAAAAATGTAGTAATGTCAGGGATGGACAGGAGGCAAAAAAATGGCAAAGCACCTTTTAAAGGAGCTACTTTTAAATGGTGTTCTTCCTCTTGATGGCACACAAAGCAGGATCCTCTTACTTGATGAAGTGTTACTACCAACAGGAAACTAGTGTTGACACCCAGGGATTGCTTGTCCGTTTCATGTTACTTACCTCTCCTGTACTGAGCAATGATCAGATGAAAAGGTTGGAGCTCCTTTTTTGGAGTGAACTGAAGCGTGTGATGTGTGATAAGCCAAAACCATCAGTGGCATTCGGTGATGAGGGCACAATCAACAGGACCTGGTGCCCGATGTGGTCTGCCTTCTTGCATTTCCTTCCACCTTACATTTCTGTTTTAGAGATTTGCTTTCATTCTTTTTAAATCTCCAGTGCATGCAGTGGAAATCCTCCTTAAGCATTCCTCTCTCTATTTTGTTTTTTGATTTTTGTTTTTTGTTTTCCCCCGATAGATCGCATGCTTCCTTCACCCTGTGAGAAATCGCCCTGGCAGCTTTCTTAAAGCGTAGTGGGAATGTCTTGTGCTATTTGTCGAACTTTATACAAGGGTTCTCCTTCATCATGCCCAATGTGCCATTTGCAAAATCCACGGCCAATAGCCGTTCGTCACTCTGCATCGCCGTAGCACTGCGCCACTTTATTTCTTCTCTTCCAGGCAAGTGAAAATGATGATCTGACTGAGATCGCAATCACTGCTTGATCAGTACCTGGCCTCCTGCAAAGGTCCGTGCAAGCACACAGGCTTTTTGTAAGGCGCCACTGAGCAGAGAGCAGATGGAGCGCCCCCCGCCCCCTCACCTGGTGGCCCCTGAAAAACTTCATAACTTGGTATTGTTCAAGGAGTTAGTCAAGCAAGGAGAGTGGAATTGTACCTGTTGTTCCTCAAGGTAGAGGATCTGCTAAGCTGCTGCAGAGACTGTCAGACATTCATAGCTCTTTCTACGTATAAAGAGCTCATGGTTAGGTGAATACAAACCTTGAGTGAGAGCTCTGTAACTTCCTGTGTTTGTCTGAAATCATGCACAAAATAAGCCAGGTTGCAAAACAGAGCTCAACCAATGTATTCCCTCTTTTACAGTTGCATTCTTTTAATGCTATTTTAACCCCCTCCCCACCGGGGAAAGATGTCCTGGAACCAGATCACAAACACACAGAGCTGAAAACTTGAAAGTAAACTTTCATAAATGCCAGAGTTTCAGAAATGATCACGTAAAGGTTTTCTTTTTCTTTACCCCCCCCCCTTTTTTTTGTTAAAACATTGGTTGTAATTTCTACTAGGTGTCACAACCCAGTGAACCATTAAAAGTGAACCGGCTCACTGAACCGAACTGAACTGAACAGATGGAATTCCACCCTTGCCGTGCTTGAAAGACTCCGTGAACAATACAAAGTCTTCTTTTAAGTCCCCTCCTTGCAGTTGCTTACCTCACTAATGCAAACACGTGGGGGGCTCTCAGGCTAGAACTTGGCCCCCCAGCTCTTTGTTCGGTTGTGTGGTGCTGTTGTTCAAGCAGAAGGGAAGGCACTTCATTTGAAATCCTCAGCACCCCCCGCCCCCATTTTCTAAGTCCTGGGGTTATTTTCCATTTGCTCCCAAAAGTATGTTGGTCGTAGGATGTTTTGTTCTCCTTCCATTTTGCCCTGACTTATAACTTGGTCTAATCTGTCCAGATACAGATTTACTCCAAAATATTTCTTGAAATCTCTTTTTTTTTTTCTAACTAGGCCTGAGCAACACAGACTACTGTTATTCTTTTTATCTGTCTTCAGTTTATTATTTCAGTTTTCTTTCTTTTCAGAAAATGCAGATGAATGCCGGACCACAACATAAACAATTTCAGGCCTTTCTTGATTCCTAAAATCCTCACGAGGTAGGGAAAGTGAACTGATAAACAGAGTTATAGACATGTATTATTTACTTGTGTATTGAGGTGCTAAAGATAGTCTTAGAGGGCCAGGAGATCCAAGGGCTGTTTGTGGTTAATTCACTAAGTATTGCTCAATCAATCAATTAATTATATATTTATGAGGGCTAACTAGGCCCAGGCATTACACTGAATACTGTGTGAGATCTAAAATGGAATGGAATTCAGGTCTCTGCTTATCAAATAGACTGTAATTTAGAAGAGATAAGTTTGGCAGAAACAATTAAGCATTTGAGAATTCACACCATTCAGGCGGTTTCTTGATTTCTTTATTCCCTCCTGCTCTCCTTCCTCTTTTGACTCATGACTGGAGCCATAGTCTGTTGACGTGTGGTCAGCACATCAATATCTTCAGTTTTGGGGTTAGTTATGCTTACTTTCAAGGCTTATGTTTCGTAAAGCTTCAAACTGATTCTGCTTCTTTGAAAATCAGGCTATTTCTTCAAAGCATGTTCTAACAGGGTTTGAGAGACAATGGACCAGAGGGAAGGCCAGAGGTCCAGGACTAGGAGTTTGGTTAGGCACAAAAGGTACTGGCAGGTGGATCATTGATTAATTCCAGAGAGGTCAGCTGAGGGAGAGATTAGTAAGTAAGGGGACCAGAATCCAGGGAGACCAGCATTAGAGATGAGATACTGAGGTTAGGATTCCGGAACACTCAAGGTCAGGGGGTGAAAAAGAAGTTTTTGGTAACATGCGGTCATGAGTCCAGGTCAAAACTCCTCAACAACAAGAGATCAAGAGCTGTATAAAAGGTCTGAATACGAGGCATAGGATGTAAACAAAAAGCATGAATTTGATACTGAGTGACCCCACGGTTCTCAGCACTTCGATGTGGCTCTTGAACTCCAGCTGGAGCTGATTTCAGGGGAGGCATGTCTGTCAAAGTCCACAAGCAGACAGTTTTTTGATTAGGTGAAGGGCAGGACAAAGAATTAAGCGTTTTGTGAGAGCATGAAAATATAATATTTGGAAGCTGCCTGTGAACTTGTGGATTTCTGAGTTTACATATTCCATACGGAGCAAATCTGCCATTTAATTTTTAGGCAGTAAAACACAGCACTGAAGTTCAGTCTAACATTGTAGATATGAGTTCAAGTCCATGTCACACTACTTATTAGCTATCTGAACTTGCATAAGGTACTTAACCTCTCAAAGTCAGGGTTTCTTCAAGTGTAAAATGAAAATGACACCTATCTAAGAGTGCAAAAATATCCTAACGTAAAAATAATAGAAAATTATTAGTTGTAGACATTATTATTATCATAGTCCTCATTATTATAAACCTGAATTTTTTTATTCAGGGATTTTATCCCTTTCCCTTTCAGAATCCAAGTGTTACATTCTAGAAAATTAATAGTTTGGCTATTCTCATTGATTTTTTTTTTTAACCCAGTGACTCAATCTTCTTTCAAAAAGTCTTTATTTTTTTATTAGTCTTGATAAGCAGCAATAACATAAGCTTATGAGGAAATATAGTGTAACACTCCACCCACACACGCCTCCCCGCTCCCACCAATGTTTTCAAGCTTCTATCCAGGGGAGCCCATCTAGTAGCATGGATTGAAAAACCAGGGGGCCTGAAAGCCTAAGAAGAGCAAATGTAAATCCTTCTCTATCTTGTTCTCACAAGGCAAACATTTTATATGGTCACCACCCAAAACCACACAAAAATGAGTTCCTCTGTGATTCTTTGGAAATCTAGTTAATAAGGTTTTCTTTTGTGTGTGGTCAGTACTTAAACCAAATGGATACTGGAATAGTTCAGAATGTGTTTTAATTTAAATCCTGTTTTAACTACTCCCTGTGAATTGCTATGGGCGGGGGGGGGGGGGGGGGGGGGGGGGGGGGGCGGGGTGGAAACAGCTATAAATGGAAGACTCCTGAGGCAGAAACTGATGGATGCCTTTACCAAGGAAAAAATCAGTTTCCTTCCTTTCTTCACATTGAGCTTCCATAACACTTTGTTTAAAATATTAAAATAACATCAAATAAAGAGCAAGACCCTTGCTTTCTAAGCTAGATCCTGGCCTGTATTACCATTGGCTCTTGAGAAATGTTTTTGAATGGAATATTCTCTTTTTTCATGGTGCCTGCTTGCATTCCCATTCTTCCCATTTTGCTACTTACTCCCTCCCATTACCTTATCTTCCATAGTCTTATTCACATCCATTTCTGAATCTTAACTTGTTTGTGTTGCCTACATGTTGGTGTCACAAAGAGTGTGGGATACTTTTGGATGCTGGAAGCAAGGAGGCTGCTGTCCTAAAAGCTACCATCAGTCCGTGGCTTGTTTCACAATAAAAATTCACTCATTCATAGATTAAGGGTATCTCAGAATTTTATGCTTTCACTTGGGGAACAAACTAGTCACTTGAACTTTCTCTCAGTGCTTGATAAGAAGTTGGCAATATCTTTGCAGTTGTGGATTCTCCCCACCCCGAGGGCTTTGGGCAGGAGGGAGAATAGTTCTATGTCCACATATAGATTCTGTGAGGCCATCAAAAAGCCTGAGAGTGGATGGAAGGACAGCTGGGAAGGAGGGAGCCAACTGCGTTATGCTCAAGCCATACTCGACTACTCATAGTTCCTTGCCTCATACAGCTTACAGATTTCCAGGGTCTTAGCCTCACGCTCCTGCCTCTGGAATGCCTATCTCCAATCCCTCATTTGGTTTCTTCCAGTTCATATGTTGTCTCCTTTGCAACACTTCCTCACACACTCTTTTGTTCCAGCCCCAAACAAGTGTCCCTGCACATTTTTCTCTACTTCCATAGCAATTATTTATGAATCTCTCTCCTCCATTCATCCGTGACCTTCTTCACAAGAGGTTCCATTTAATCTTATTCATCTTTGGAAGGCAGAGTAAGTGAGTGGTTAAGAATATGGACTCGAGTTAGAAGGTTTGGGTCAAGCTTTTGTTTCCTGCCCCTGCTAGCTGTGGGATCTTAGGAAAAGATGTTTGACCACTCTGAGCCTTAGTTTCACCATCTGGAAAATGGCTGTTTGTTACCCCAGAGGGTTGGCTTTGACTAACAGAAGAACCCACAGAAAGCAGTTAGCATGAAATAAGCCCTCAATAACTATGAGCTCTGATTGATCACATTGTTTAGCTTTAGTGCCTAACACTGTCTGCCTCATAGCAGGGCCTCAGTACCTGTTTTGTTTTACTTAGCTCATGTCATCATTAAACCCTGTGGTAAAAAAAAAAAAAAAAAAAAAAAAAAAAAAAAATATATATATATATATATATATATATATATATATATATATATAGCTTCAAGATTCAGCTTAAACATTTCTTTCCCTACAGGGTAAGGAGTCAGGATAGAGTCTTTCCTTGAAAGACGGTAGAAATAAAACAGAAACTAAACCACTAAAACCTGAGTTCATATTTAACATTGTGAAGAATATTGCCAAGATAAAAGTTTGGGGAGTGACAGATTCTTAGTTCCAACTTTTGGATCGCTTCTCATTTACTATGTGAATATAGAAATATCTTCAGATTTTTCTTTTTTTGCAGCTCAGTTTCAAAATCCACAAAACAGATATTGTAGTGCTAGCTTGCCTTCCCCAGATGTAAAGAAAACAGAGCACAACGATACTCAACCAATTTTATTACAAGCCCCCTCCTGCTCTTACAGCAGGGAAACTGAGATACAAGTCTGGGGACTTGATCAAGGTCGCAGTCAGTGGCAGAGCCAAATTAAAATTCATGTTCCCAGAGTCCTTTCCGTGCCATTGCTTCACCTACTGACCCATGGTGCTCTACCAAGAAGTACTTCTGATTAAGTGAACTTTCAGGTTTCAATAACACAAAACCTTGGCAAGGACTTTAGGTAACAACCTCCTATCATATACTCCAGTCACTTTTTGGCAAGAACCAGCTGTCTCCTATATATGTTGACTTAATTGCCTTCTACAGGCTGACAGTGACGAAAGGGGTGCACTTACAATGTTGAACCAAGAGTACAAGAGTTTAATAAAGTCTCTATTTGAAAACTAAAAAGGGGCAAATAAAAATGGGAACAGATGCCTTCCTTGCAGACAGTATAGTCCATTAGCAGGGACCATGCCTTTTTGGGTTTACTATTGTGCTTTCAGAGCCAAGCACAGTGCCTATATATTATGCTTTTTCAATTAATATTGAATGAATGAATGAATGAATGAGTCCGTGGAAGCTGCAGAGTTTCAAGTGTCATTGAATAGCCTCCCATTCTTAGGTGCGATCTTCTCCGAAGACGAAAATGCTGGATATTTTCCTTTACTTCATGTTTAAAAAAATGTTTTGAGAAAGATTACACCTATAGGATAGATACTGCACGCCAAAGTGAGATGCTGGATCAAAACGCGCATATTTTAAAGCAAAAGGTTAAGAGCTGGTTTCACAAATTTGGAGTTTGACACTAGGGGAACACTGACCCAAATGGAGGGTGTAAAAAGGTTGAGAAAGGCAAGGGGAAAGCATTTGAGGACCATTTCACGGGGAAAGCTGCAGTGAGACCGTCCTTTTTCCCTAAGGGAGGAGGGCTGGAGACACACCTGCTCTCTGTCACACGGAAGGGAGAACTTCACCAATTGTTCAGAGAGCTTCTTATTCCTCCTCTGGGTTTGAGCCCAGGGTAAACGGAGTCCTGACTGCAGCCCAGGAAATTGAAGAGCAGAGGAGATGTATTGGAGAGCTGGTTTGACAGCTACACAGAGGTGAGTCACTGCTGCATCCCGGAGAGTAACTACTCTCTTCTTGCGGGTTCAGAGAGGCAAAACCCCAGGTACCAGCGAGGGAGCTGATATAGGAATGGCCTCAAGCTATTTTCTGTCCTGGCAGAGAAGCTGGCCTGGAAGAGGCAATGGGACTCCAGCAGAGAAAAATCTCCATAGAATGGGCTCTCTAAGAACCAGAGGCTGAGGGGGCAGACAGGGCAGTGAAAGGAGGAGCACAAGCTAGAGATACAGCTGGAGAGGGCTGGGCCTCTGAATTTAGCTACTAAAACCTCTGCGAGAGAAAGAGTCAGCACACAAAAAAATCTTCCCTGCCCATGTAGCAGAAAGTCAGCTTAGAACAATAGCAATTTGTATGAAAAAAATTCCCGGTCTGTCTTTCTGCTTCTAGATAGCTCCCTGGGTTTCAAACCAGGAGGGGTTAAAGATCATAGCGAATGAGTAGGGTAGAAAAAGTAGAAGAGTTAGGACAGAGAAGATGAGTGTCCTGCCTCCCAGGTGGCAGGCAGTTTTCCTGAAACTGGCCTGGCTGGTGGAGAGGAAAGGTTTTAACTCTAAGCCAAGTTCAACATTTTAATAATTGCTGGCAATGGGCATATGACTATTGATTAGGCAGTTTTGAGCCAGTAAACAATAACACAAAAGTAAAGGAACCTGTTGAAAGGGTTTTTTAATGACAGGAGCAAACCTTCCCTACTGAGTACATTTTAAAGGAGGAGGAGACACCAAAATAAAGTTACATTTTGAGTGTATCTCATAAACTGAGCTTGGCCAAAGTAGAAGATAGATGTCTCTTGATGTCATAGTGCACATTCTTTTGTAAACTTGGACAGAACTCTCATATTAAAAATGCACAATTTTGGTCACTTTGGAGAACAACTTCTGTGTGGCATCTTTGTGTACTCAAGGGTGCACTGCCTCCATTTAGGGGGTACAGATCTGAGGAGACCATGGGTCACCAACTTTGTTCCTTGGAAGCCAGATTAGTATGAACATGTCAGTCTGGCTAGAAGAAAGGACTTGAAAGAGACTTAAAATTATTTGGTTTTACCCATCTGATATCTGCATTGACTCCGTTATACACTGAAGAAAAAAAGGTCGATTCTCTGCTCACCTGCCATCCTTAGTTCATATTTTAGAGCTACCCTAATCTGGGCCAGTGTTTACCAGCTGGTGAAATGCACTTCCTACAATGTGGTTCATCTACCTGTCTTACCTCTCAAGATCTCTCAAAGCCATTTCTACTCTTACATCTTTCCCAGTAGCCTATCAGACTTAAAGAGTTGGCCTTGGAAATGGGGATACAACTATCTTGGTGGAAGAAAGAAGAAAATGAGAGAGGAGAGCTAATGACTGGTACATTGTTGCCATGGAAATGAAGGGGCATGGAGAGAGTGGAGGTGATGTTTACTGAGCAACTATCCAATGCCACATACCACCAGAGTGCTTTCACATGACTAATCGAACTTTCCGTGAACAATAGCTCTTCTAAAATTAGTGTTCATACACCCTTTATGTAGAAGAGGAAATGAGAGAAGGGACTTGCCTGGCATCATGAATTCAGGCCAGTCAGTTTCCAAAATCCCTGATCTTTCTGCAATTCCATACAGCTTCTTTTGAAACTATGTTTTAAATACATTTTGAAGCTTGCTTGTGACTTCTCTTATTCTTTTTAATCTCCAGAATCTAATCCCATATCAAAGCTGATAGTATTTTTAAATAAGGAAATTGTTTTTGATTTCCATTACTACATTTTTATGAGACTACATTGACTTCTGTTATTAGAATTGAATTTCAGGATAGCAAATGTCATACATTCTTAGCACTGTATACCTTTCCATTATAGTGCACAACAGTTGATTCCAATCAACTTTTTTTAAACTCATTCCACATTTTCCAATATTTTTATACTTCTATTACCATTCACAAATATTCTCAGAAGTGTGTTCCAATCTGGTGATATTATAACTTTCCCCTAGGGGTTTATTAGCTTCCATGTTACAGTATTCATTTCACCTACTTTCATTTCCTTGGACTAAGTCCAGAATAGCCCCTGGTCCTGTTGATTACTTCACAAGCTGTGTGAGGGAACATTTTTTGTAATGCACTCAGAGACAAGCATCCATCTGACTCCATTCCTGTGATCTATCAGTCATTGTCAGGGTATTGAAATTGCATCACGTTGACTACTTTTATTTTTCTAATGCCTTCACCTTTTTTTTTTTTCTGTTCATTGCCTAGCTTTCTGTTATTGAAAAACATAACTCTTCACATTAATATTTATTTTTATGAATTTGATTCTCTTTCAGAAAAGTGGTCTATGTGGCTTCGCTTTTTTTTTTTAAGCCAAGTAGATAAGGAGTCCCAATTTGAGCTCATGTTGCATTTACCAAGATTTTGACCTGCCTCTGGAGATAGAGCTCCTAGGAGTCAGGCTATTGCCCTCTAGGATCAAGTGACTTCTTTAGGAGGTTCAAAGGAAAAAGGTAAACTTCAAGTTGGAGGGGAGATTCTAAGTACAGCATGGTGCTTGTCAAGTGGAAGGTCCAGGAAGCTAATTGAGTCCTTAGGTTGAGGCACATGAGAGAAACAAGCCAAGTAAAAATAAAATGAGCAATTTCTCTACCTTTGAGGGATAATAAGAGCACAAGGTATAAGTGGCATTGGTATCAGTGGCTAGGTATGGATGGCTTTATGCTGTCCTGGAAGTAGCAGTGCTGGAGACAGTAGTACAGGTGGGGGTTGGCAGTGGTAGCACTGATAATGGTATGTCCATGGTGTGTTTCTGGAGCCCTTGAAATCGGATATTGGAAGCATTTCTGTATACATAGGCATCGACGATGACAGAGTTTCTGATGGGCAGCAGTGAACACTGTGGAGATGATGCCATTATAAGCCTTTGAGAAAGGGACGGGACTGGGCATCCTGTTAGCCCAATAGAACATTACTCAGTGACTTCCAGAATCATTTGAGGAGGTAGGTTCGAGTTCCCTCAAAGTAGGTTTGTGATAAAGTCAGAGAAATACCATTTTGTAGCTTTGGGGACCATTTTCTTAGCTCCAGGCTGACATGGCCCAAGGAAACACAAGAAGTAATCAGGAAAAGAAGGACCTGAACTACAGCTGACACAGTGTGCCCTGTGCTGTCTCATTCCCCACAACACTGCCACGGATACTACTACTGCCCCCATTTTGCAGATGATGGAATTGAGGTGCCGAGAAACTGAGTAATGTGCCCAAGGTGTCATGACTCCTAAATGCTGAAGAAACTCCAGAAGACTAGTCCTAGAGGACATGCTGTGAGTCATCTTCTAACACTGTGCAACCTCATTACTTTAGTCTCAAGATTTAAGTAAAATCTTAAAGATGAACTTTGGAAGAAATTTTTTGAAGCTGGTAAAATTCCGTTAAGAAAAACCACTGACTACATTAGCTCAAGATTGGAAAAGGAATATTAAACTTACTTAAAAAAGAAATATTGCTTTTAATAACTAAAATATCTTTATGATAAAATAAAACTCCTCTTCTAGATTTTCCCAATTCCCTATTTCAATTATCTTGCATTTATTCTTTCATTTCTCTTACATTTTTCTTTCCATTACAGTTGCCATCACCCTAGACCAGACTGTCATCATGCCTGGACAATTACGATGGTGCCCCAAGGAGATGCCCTGACTCTTGTCTGTCATTTAATATATTGCATTAGACAAATGTTACTAAAAAAGCAATCACTTGTAACCTGTTCAAAACATTTATTGGCTCTAAATATCTATAAAATACATCCTGTACTCTTTAGCCTGGAGTACAAGGCTATTCATGTATACATACATTCATATGTCTTCCCCATATGTGTCCTTATCTGCAAATATTCCCCCCCACAAACACTTTACTCTCCCCACACTCACGGCTCCTAAACATACGTTTCTCCTGCTTTCATGACAGCAAATGGCACTAGTTCTCCAAGACCTTGTTCAAGTCTCACATCTTTAATAAAATTCCTCAGTTTCCTGGCCGTACATGATATCTTTGTGTGAATTATAAAAAGGCCCATCCTATCTGGTCTGAAGTAAGCTGTATCTGGAAAGAGGGCTTCAGTGGAAGTAGGGTTGAATTTCAACTACCCCACTCCCACCCCACCAGGGTTTTTTGTGCAGGACATGTATGTTCTTCAGCCAGTGGCAGCCCTGGTCACTGCAACCCCAGGAAGCACTCACACTACATCTAATTCCTAGTGCAATGATTGCCTCTATAATTCATTAGGCAATTAATCATGTATTGCTCGGTGACATCCCTTCAATTTGATTTTTAAAAATTTTTATCAATATTTTTCATTTTTAATGTATTACTGTCTTAACGTCTTGGAATGTTCCCTCTGGAGGACACGGGTAACATATTATACTTCTTTGTAGGTCTCAGAATGCACAACACAGTATTTTGCATTTTAGGAACTCAAACAAGATGTTCGTTGATTTTATTTGAATTGTTTTTAGGAAATAAACATAACTAATTACAAATGAAGCATGAATTTGTTGGAATTAATGATCAACAATTGACTGTCCATTGTTAGCTAGAAAAGATAACGTTTCCACCAACACACACACACACATAGACAGACTCATACACACACGCACACACACATGCACAATTTTAGTGTGATTATGCTTTACCATTACTATTATTATTATTATTATTAATAATCTTTCAGATTTTGGTATATTGTACTATCCACAACTACAAGTGGAGAGAATTTTCTTGCACTTTGATTTACATTGAATGCTATATAGCCCTTCATTAAAGCTGGGCTTCTCAATGTAATTATTTAGCCAACAACTATTTATAAACACAAAGTACTTCAAGGGGAACAATGAAAACATTTCAGTCTCTGCCTGGACTGAGGTTTAATTCAGAGTAGGAGAAGACATTCATTGCAAGACAGATGGAAATTCCATAGAACCACTACAGGAAACGTGAATTAGGTGTTTGGAGGAGCCAAGAATCTTGAGCATTTACATTTGAGGGGGAACTTGCAACAGGGCAGATAGATTACGTGGTCATGTTGGTGTGAAGAGTACTCCAGGTAGAGGCAAAGCCTGGACAAAGATAAATTGAGTAACCAACCTTGAAATCAAAAAAATGTTTTCTTTGTGCAAATTATCATTGTCTAGCACCTTCCCAATGCCACATCCGCCTACCTCCCGAACACTGTGGATCTAATGTGTGAGGGCTGCCTGGGGTGGATTATCACAGCGTCACCTGTTTTGGTCCTTAGCAATGACACCTGTATGGTTAGAAGCATCCTGTGCCAGCATATGTTCTCTAATTCTCATTATGGCCTAGAAGGACAGACAACCTTTAGATAGAAAGGAATGGCTATAGCATTGACACTCAAGTTTCTCTTAAGGGTTTCTTGTCTTTCCTTTTAGGGTTTTCTCACTTGAACCAAATTTTTCATCACCTTAGTCAGACTTGGGAATATTCTGCAATATTATTGGAGGGAAAAAACCCTCCAACAATCCTTTTGTATTTTCCATTCACCTTAGCACAGTCAAGAAAGATTCGAATTTTCTATGGGAATGTTATTTCAGAAACATGTGAGTGGCATTTCTGCCTCTGGTTATGAAAGACTACTTGTGTTAAAATAATTCTCCTTCCGAGTACAAGCAGGAAAGCTGGAAGAAGCTTCAGAAATCTTTGGTTAGAGGCAGTATCCCTTTGTTTGGAGGTTTGGAGTTAATGTTAGCATTAGGGCTAGCTACTAAGACTATGAATACTTGAGGGGCCATGAATTCATGGTTATTCCAATGCCATGTTTCCCCTCAACACACGTGTTGATCCATAGGTGGGTAGGCTTGAGAGCTGAGGAACTGACCGAGTTTTTGGAAGTTTTACAATGTGAGGAGATAGAAATTGGAATTTAGGGCTATATGGGTAGCCATAATTTCAGGAGTCAAAGTCCTATAAGTTTGCTAATCTACAAACATCAACTAAGAGGCTGAAAATGCAAAAAGAAGCCAGCAGCTAACAGGAAGGGAAATTCAGTAAACTTTCATCAGTCCTGTGGTCCTGGGGAAACAAGTTAAAATTCAGGGCCCATCAGGAAAGCGGGACCCAGGAAACATGTCTGCTTTTCAGTTGAGAACCTGAAGTCTATACTCGATTAGTAGAGGTGAACAAAAATTAGCTGTCACAAAAATGGAAATTCAGCTCCAAGTCAGTCCTGTCCAACCTTGGGTTCGTGCAAATGGCCCCTATTCTTACTGCTTCCCAGAAGCAAAAACAAATACTCTCCTCAGGAGGACAACATCATTCAGAACTCTAAACTATCATGCACCATGTCTGGTATTCAACAACCACAACAAATTACCAGGAAGGAAGGTACCAGGAGAAAGCACCAAGTTGCAGACAGTCAAGAGAAAACAACAAGCAAAGTGGAGACTGACGGGCGAGTTGGTTAATGGAAACACAGGACACGGACTTTAAAATAACTGTGCTTATCACACTGTGCCAGTGTTAACCACAAAGAACAAAAAGCTGGAATGGCTCTACTCATGAGACAAAATGGACTTTATGATAAAAGCACAAGGGAGACTTCATGCTCAGAGGTCAATTCATCAGGAAGAAATAAGAGTTGCAAGTCTGTATGCACCAGATAGCAGGGCCTCAAACTATGTTAAGTCCATTGGACAGAACTAAATAGAGAAACGGATGTGTTCATAATCATAGAAATAGATTCAAACACATTTCTTTTAATAACTGAGAACAAGGATAAAGAAAACTCAGTGAAGACGTAGAGGGTTTGCATAATGCAACAATGCTCTTACCTGATTGACTTACATAGAAGATTGCTCAAAGCAACCACAGAATATACATTCTTTTAAGTGCATGTAGAACATATCCCAAAATGAAACATATGTTGGGCCATAAAGCAAACTGCAATTAAATTGAAAGATTTGAAAACATATAGAATAAATTCCATGGTTAATACTTCAGTGTTGTACACAAATATTTAAGAACGTAGATCTTATGTTAAGTGTTCTGCCATAAAAACAAAAAAACAAAGGCAGCAGGAAACTTTTGAAGGTGATAGATATGTTTATAACCTTGACTGTGATGATGTTTCACAGGTGTATGCAGATAACCAAACTCCTTAAATTGTTTACATTAAATACGCTCATTTCTTTTGCATATCAAGTATAACTCAATGAAGTTGCTTAAAAAAAAAACACTTTCAATTGTTTAGAAATTAAGAAAGTCCCTTGTATAACTTAAAAGGAAGTGTTTAGTGGAAATTAAAAATATTTTTTTAACTTGATATTTTAAAACTGGATTATAGCTAAAGCTGTGATAAGAGAAATTTTTAGTCTTAAGTTCATGTTATAGAAAGGAGGAAAGATTACAAACTAATCACCTGAGCCCTTATTTCAAGAAGTTTAGAAAAGACTAGCAAATAAAGCACACACACAAAAAAAATACAGAGAGGATAAAGGTGACAGAAAACAAATATTCAGAGAAAAATCAAAGAAGCAAAAAGTTGGAAGTTTGAAAGAGTAATACATTCATACATCCCTTGCAAGATTAATCAAAAGGAAAAAAAAGGAGGATAAACATAGAATATCAAATTGACAACGCAGATATTATTCCAATCCTTCAGACATTAAATAGATAATAAAAAATATGTTAAGGACAATTTAAACCTATGAACTTGAAGATTCGGATAAAATGGACAAATCCCTTTGAGAAATACAATTTAATACACCTTATATAAGAAGAAAAAGAAGGGCCACCTGGATGGCTCAGTTTGTTGAGCACCTGAATTAGCCCAAGTCATGATCCCGGGGGTCCTGGGATCCAGTGCCCTGCATCGGGATCCCTCCTCAGAGAGAGCCTGCTTCTCCCTCTCCCTCTGTTGTTTCCTGCCTGTGCTCTCTCGATCTTTCTGTCAAATAAATAAAATCTTAAAAAAAAGAAGAAGAAATAGAAAAGCCAAAGAGTCCTATACCTAGTAAAGGTATTAAATCTACAAAAAACATCTTTACACAGGCGCAAAATGCAAGGATAAGATGGCTTTATCAGTAAATTATTTAAAACAATTACAGAAAAAAAAATCTTTAGACTATGCCCCTGTGACTTAGCAATTCTACTCCATCAGACATACATACATATACTCACCAAAAGATGTGTATGTGTATACGTATATATGTATAAATGGTCATAGCACCATTATTCATAACAGTTCAAAACTGGTAACAGCCCAATTGTCTATCATCAATAGAATAGATAAATTCTAGTATAGTCACACAATGGAATTCCTCACAGAAATGAAAATTAATAGACCGTTGTTATGTACAATAACATGAATAAATCTTATCAATAATGAATGAAAAGTCAGACAAAAGGTTACATACTATATCATTTCATTTACATAAAATTAAAAATCAGGCACAACTAATCTATGGTATTACAGGTCAGGAGAGTGTTGCCTTTGGAGCAGAAGATAGAGATAGGAGGGGTCCATGGAGGGCCTCCAGGTGGTGGTGACATTTACTTCTCTATCTGGGTGGTGGTTATATAGGTGTATTCATTGCATACAAATTAATTGAGCTACATACTTATGACCTGTGCACTTTTCTTATATGTGTATTGATAAAAATGTTTATTTGGAAAAAAAAACGTGTAAGAGTGAGATAGGGTGAAGGGGAAATTGATGCAGAAATAAACAAAACAGAGGCACCTGGGTGGCTCAGTAGTTGGGTGCCTGCCTTTGCCTTAGGTCGTGATCCCAGAGTCTTGGTATCGAGTCCCGCATTGGGCTCCCCATGGGGAGCCTGCTTCTCCCTCTGCCTATGTCTATGCCCTGCTCTGTGTGTCTCTCATGAATAAATAAATACAATCTTTTAAAAAAAGAAGGAAACAAAATCTACTTATTAAAATGCATAATAGCATTTTCAAGATAGAAGTTTCTGACCCCAAGTTTCCTGCACAGAATACTAGAGAATTGTTTAACAAGTTTTCTCAACCACTCTCCTAAAATGAGTTGGCACCAACTGCTAGGTGTTTCTTTTTTACCAGGTTTCCCTAATTGTGTCTTTGTGTTTATGTTTGTTGGTTTTTTATTAGTAGTATAGGACTGAATGAGGTAAACTTTCTCCTTTCCTTCCCTCCACTTACTCCATGCTGCCCTCAGGGCTGAGTTAAGGATGTTGAAACATAGTCTCGAGGGATGGCTCCTGCCTTTACCACTATTTTCCTCCTGAAAGAGCTATTGGAGAAGCAGGGGCCACTGCTCTTGGGGACTCCGCAGGGGAAAGTCACGTCCCCATTTTTCAGGAGTACAATTTGGAATCTGTTAGTTTCTTCAGAGAGCCTAACAATAGGGGATTTCTAACATATGCTGTTTTTGCTGACCAGTTATGTTGAGATAATTTCTGTAAATCAACGCACGTGTATGTGTGACCTCCACAAAGTAAATTTGCTGTTAAATCTGTAAACCTGTTCATCAAAAATTGCTTTATATTTGGTTTCCTTCTATATAATAGTTCTAACGTTTCAAGACGTGTTTGAACACGTTTCATCTTCACTAAGGGAGCTCATTATTTAAGAGAATCTACTGTTACACAATTAACGAAGCTTCTAACTGATCTCTATAATACACTCAAATTAAATTCCATGCATTTTCCTAAACTGTTGGACAGCAAAATTTGGAGTCGATAGGGCCTGTTGCAGTTATCCGTAGACTCAAATTCAGCTTTCAAAACTATTCTATACACTAAAATGTTCTCACTTTTAAATTCTACTTCTAGAATGCGTGGAACCTTTTCGAGACACTAGAGTTTATTTGGCAAAAGTGATTCCAGAGAGAAAAATGGAAAGGAGAGCATGTGAGGAGACTTCGTGCCCTAAAAGAGCTTTTTGAAAAACTCCTATCTTGCAATGACATACTGCTGTTTTAAACAAGTCCTGCTGGAGTGATTGCTGCTGTGGTGCAGATGGCAGAGAAGGACTGTCCCTGAGGATGAAATAGCTCTCCCATTCTGCACTGCGGATGGAGATGTGAATGCTGTGGGGAAACAGGACAGAGGGGGACGGAGGAATAAAGGGAAATGAAAATTCACCCCTTTCGTAAGTCCTCTATCTCTTGATGTGTGAACTGTGATTGCTGAAGGACTCTAAAACCATGTTATTTAATTACATGCTCTGAATACACGGAAGAACTTGGAAATAAGGGAGATCAGATCCAGCTGTGAGGGTCGGGCTATAAATTTGGTGCACCTGGAATGGAGCACATGCAGTCATCTGAACAAGACCGGTTCTCATGTCCAAAGGAGTGTCCTAAATGCTGCTTTACATGCTCTCTGAGAGCTTATTCCAGAGTCTTGTACCCCACCCTTCTCTGTCACTGCCATGCAGGTTCCTCTTACACAGTGTCCCTTCCTGAGACCGTCGATCCATTAACGACTATTACATTTACTGGTGGCGGCTACACCTGCCATCCTTGGTCCATCCCCAGGGGACGACCACTGTTTTTTTTCTCTACCATATTTGCCCAGGCCCTACCCCACTTCCCCACAGTCTAGCACTGACAGATCGTATGCTGTAAAATTAACAAGGTTTTACCTAAGGTTTGGGTATAAAATAATAGGTGTGAACTATGGAGAAGTCATAACTTGGTCCTAATGAAGGACAGACTCTAGGGGAAAGGACAGGTATGGCCCCCTTCTCCTCTCCCAGACTCCTGCCAGGTAGACAGGGATGGCTCATGTCCCCTATCTTCACTTTCAGACTTCTCCATGCACCTGACTCCACGGGAGACTGTCTCTGACTCCAGAGGAGACTGTTGTTTTCTCCCATCCCTTCTAAGGTCCTCTACATATAGAAATGTGTCTGTTTTGGAGTGCCTGGGTGGCTCAGTCAGTTAATCCTTGGAGTTTTGGTTTCAGCTCAGGTCATGATCCCAGGGTCATCGGACTGAGCCACATGTTGAGCTCCACTCTGAGCATGGAGCCTGCTTGTGCTCTCTTTCTATTTCTCTCTAAAATAAATAAATCTTTAAGAGAGAGAGAGAGAGAGAGAGAGAGAAAGAGAGATAGAAATGTGTCTGTCTTGATTCCAGCTGTATCTTTGGCCTAAAACGTAGTGGGGTTTCAATAAAGATTGTGTAAATTGAAAAAACGGTCACTTAGCCTTTGTTTATTGTCCTGTGGAGACTTGACAGGTTTGATTGTATCATCCAAATGAGCCAGTATTTCCAGATAACCCATCGGAAGTTAGTGGGACCCCCTGAGATCTTTGAGGATATCCTTTCTGACATAATTTATGGATCAGATGACAGCTATCATTTCTTTGTCTTCTTTTGGATTAGGAATTGGATAACACACATTCTTCAAATTCAGCTTTGAAACTCCTGCCTTCTTAAGCAAGCAGTTAAGTGAATTTTGATCCCAGGGTTCAGAGTACTGATTTTTGAGATGGTTTCATAAACTGTTCATCTAAGACAGAGCAAGTTTTATAGTTAATTTTCTTAAAGCCTTACTTGCGGGTGACGGCCCCAGCATCTGGTCCATGCAATCACCTGGGAGTGCGTCTGAAATGGAGAATCTCATGCCCTATTTTGGGAACAGGGTCTACATTCTAATAAGTTCTGCAGGAGATTCATATACGTATTGAAGTTCGAGAAGCACTGCAAGGAGTCTTGGTTCTTGCCTCTCTTGTTTTAAGTGGTCTGTACCGAACAGAATTCACATTCTCCGAGGAAGGAGAAGTCGTCTGGCTTTGGGTTTTCCTACCTAATTTCTCTTCTATTCAAATAGCACAACTCTCCTAATCTGAACGAAGAGACTCGAATGGGATATGGTAAAACATTTCGTTCCTGCTCATCTCTATTTTCTGGTAAACTTCTACATGCGAGACATGGTAGGAAGAATGTCTGGATATTTTGTCTGCAGCCCCAGCTAACTCCTCTAAAGAGACCAGAGTTTATCACTTGAACCTTTTCGGCCTTTAAGAAAATTCCAGCTTTAAAATCACTTATCTAAGATAAATGTAGTTTCCTGCACCCAAACATTATAATTGTAGTCCATTAAATCTAATTGAGAAGATGGCTTAGTTTTCGATTGTAGAATAACTTTAAAATTAAGTCCACTTCTAACCCTGCATCCAGACCCTGAGTCCAACATCCATTTTATTAGGATCACATGCTAAGCCCCAGGTAACAGAGGTTAGAGGTTATGTGTTCAGAATAGTATAAGTTCCTGGTTCATCTTTAACCTCAGGAAAGTCACCAATGGGCTTCTTTCTTGGCAACAGTCTTTGGGCTTATGTGAACCCTCTGTAATAGGTGTGTGTGTGAGTGTGTGCATGCATGCATCATCTCACACCCTCTATATTACCTCAGTGGGTAAATTTCCTTTCTATCCCCTTTCTCCACCAATACTCAGGGCCATTATTTGGTGTTATATCCTTATATTTTGAACTTTTGCTCTCCGTGGTTATCTCAGATATTCTAGATTCCTTCTTCTGCTGATTGAGCCCTGACTCCACCCGTTCCTCTTTCTGAATTAGAATAGTTAAAAACCTAGAAGGCTATTCTTGAATTGGTACAGGCAACTTTGATTGAAATGTCCCCAGTGGAGTAGCACTGGCTTTCCTCTTCCTGGTGAACTCCCCCTTCTACTACCTTCTTTATCAGGGTTCCAGGTTCCCGTGCACAGGTTGGTACCATTTTTCCTGCTGCTCTCTGCCAGATGGTAAGTTATCTGGCTTCCAGAGTCTCAAGTTTCCAGAAATTCTTGTCTTTTTTTTTTTTTTAAGATTTTATTTATTTATTCATGAGAAACACACACACACACACACACACACACACAGAGGCAGAGACATAGGTAGAGGGAGAAGCAGGCTCCATGCAGGGAGCCTGACGTGGGACTCGATCCCAGGTCTCCAGGATCACACCCTGGGCTGCAGACGGCGCTAAACCGCTGAGCCACCCGGGCTGCCCGAAATTCTTGTCTTTAGAGGCAACTGCAAAATGCTTCACAGTCTAAAATAACAGGTAATAACTTTGCTTATATCAAGAGTTTAGTGTGGAAAAGTAACAGTGAAAGGAGGAATATAAAACTGTTAATATAGTTAAGTGGAGGACTCCATATGGCATTTCAATGAAAAATATAAAATTTCACTCACAGTGTTCTCGAAAATATATATGATTTGAACATGTTCATGTATGTGGGCAAACAATTTTTAATTAGATTGGTGGTATAATTATGGAAAATATTTTTCTTGGATATTTGCTTTATTTTGAACTTAGTAAAGTGTTTCTTAAGGGCCTCAGAGGTTTGTCATTATAACTAAATGATGATCGGTGTTGAGGATGGAAATGACAAAATGCCTGCTGTCTAAGATTCTGTATTACCTGGTGGCCTGTCTGGTTGTGATAGCTGCTCTTCTTGCAGCTGCCCGATGGTATTCCCGGGGCCAGAGTTCAAATGCCTTTTCTTTTTATGCTAAAGCAGATTTCCCAGAAAACACTCTCACCTTCCAGAACTTTATGATTTCCACGATAGGCTGACCAGTCTTCCTACTGGCTGGCTTTAAAAGCTGGGCTTTAACCTATCCTGACACCAAACACCCTGCCACTTCTGGCACTATCGTTTCTTCTGCATTTTGAGAAACTCCAAAAGACAGGGCTTAAAAACGATGGCCTTTCACGTACCTTTCTTTCTAGATACTTCCTGGAAGATTGCAGAGTAGCATTTTCCATACACTGTGACATTTTTGAGAATGTATCCCTTTTGCTCCTGTCAGTTTCCGGTGTATTTTACGTTGATCATTTTACTGCTTTTAATGAGCTTTCGTCTCTGTATATTCTTAATTTTTACTTTTATTTCTTATTCGTCTACCAGCTCAGTTTTAGTTTCTCTCTTTCACTTTGTTTGTTTATTTTCAAGTAGGCTGAAGGTGGAGCCCAACATGGGGCTTGAACCCACGACCCTGAGATCAAGACCTAGGTGATCTGAGATCAAGAGTTGGACACTTAACCATCTGAGCCACCCAGACACCCTTCTTTCTTTTAGTTTATAATCTCTTTTTTATTATTTATTTATTTAAAAAATTTTAAAAAATTTTTATTTATTTATGATAGTCACAGAGAGAGAGAGAGAGAGAGAGAGAGAGGCAGAGACACAGGCAGAGGGAGAAGCAGGCTCCATGCAGGGAGCCCGATGTGGGACTCGATCCAGGGTCTCCAGGATCACGCCCTGGGCTGCAAGGCGGTGCTAAACCTCTGTGCTACCGGGGCTGCCCTGCCCTGCATTTTCTTACACACATAACCACTCACTAATATCCTTTTCCTGGTGGCATGTCTTTCCTCTTATTTTTAGCATTCATGACATTGGCTCATCATGTTTCACCTCACACTATCCTGCGAACGGGGTCCAGGCTGTAAACGATATGACAATGGCTAAGATAACTCCTCTTTGTGCATGGTATTCTTATTGTTCCATGATACATCTACGGGGTGTACCCAGGTTCTCCTAGATCATATCTCTCTATTCAAATACCTATTGATGAACATTTAGATTTAGGGATGTGATCATTTTAATTAAGTATGAATTAACTAGATATAACTGTATTTTGACACAGTATGTACCAGGGACATTTCATATTTTGGGCTTTGGCACTGTGACTATTTCCCTGTTTCAATGAGGATTAATTTCTCTCTTTGAATTACTTAGTAGTTTTTTGTGGGTGCCTTTACTCTAGCATCTTTCCCCATATCCCCAGATGACACTTTTTAAAATAAGGCTTCACTGATGTCCTACAGAAAAGTCAAGCAGAAGATCAACATGGAGAACAGGTTGTGTCTCCTAAATTTAGACCACCGCTTGTGTCTTGATGCTGGCTGCCCTGTGCCTCATGCCCACCCTGTCTTCTGGACAGCATGTGCCATTCTATTAGAAAGACTGTTTTCCCTCCTGATCTTTCTCTTGAGTGTGTAGGGGGAAACCCAGTTCCTCCTCACTGCGTGTTTTTTCCTGTGCATCTCTTTCACTCTCACAGAGAACACTTCACTTGTGGTCACCAAATGTGTAGGGTTTTTGCCCCACACTAAGTGGTTCTTCACACCAGCTGGGCGTTCTACGGTTTAACTCGGTTCTGAGATTGTCTCGCTGGATACAATGGCAGATCCCAGAGGTGAAGACCTCAAACCCATTGGGAGACAGCTCCCAACCGACTTCAGGTACTAATCTCAAGCTGTGGGTCCCCAGGGTACCCACAACTTCTGTCCTTGGCAATAAATCAGAGATTATCTCCTCAGGTTTGATTAATTTTGCTGGAGCAGCTAACGGAACTCAGGGAAGCACTTCTTACATTTACCAGTTTTTTTAGAAGATGTGGTAAAGAATAAAGATGAAGAACTAGATGAAGACATACATAGGGCAAGGTTTGGGGAGTTCCTGAGAGTAGAAGCTTCTCTCCCAGTGGAGTTAGCATGGAGTTTCCAGCGCTCCCAGTGGAGTTTCCCAGTACGAGGAGGTTGTCCTTACCAACCTGAAAGTTCCCTGGGCCCCATGCTCTATTGGTATGTAATGAAGACATGATCAATTATTAGCTCCATTCCCAGTGTCTCTTTCCTCCGTGGAGGATGGAGGTTGGGGGGCCATCATGGCTCAGTCTTTCTGGTGACCAGCCCTCCACCAGGAGCCCACTGGAGTAACTTCATTAGAACAAAAGATGTTCCTGGTGCTCTTATCACTTAGGAAATTACAAGGGTTTCAGGAGCTCTGCCAGAGGCAAAGGCCAATATATATATATTTTTCTGTTATCTCGCCATCCACAGAAAGGAGCTTACTCTGTCCCTTCCGCCACCCCCAAGAGTTGCTCCAAACCTTTCCAGGCCTTCTCATCTGGGTCCACGCAACCCCGCTGTACAGTTACTCTCCAGCTTCCACTCAAGAGCTTTCCTCCCGAGTGCTCATCTCTATGGCAGCATATTGGACTCTGCTTAGGATGAATAACAAAAAAGACATCCATTCCTTTCACGTGGCAACCTCGTTCAGACATATAGGCTTGTAGTTTAGCCTCACAGTCCAACAAGACAAATGTAAAATAGTGTGCTGTTGCTAGACTTCCAAATGTCTATAGTACCCAAGGAAGAAATGTGGCAAATAGAAGTCATATTTTTCCAGCAAGGGAAGGACGGAGAGAAGAGAGTTGGAAGGGTGACTTTAATTAGGGCTCCCCAGGACCTGTCCCTGGGAGATGTACTTCTTCAGCTAAGTAGTTATTTTGTCTCTCCATTGAACAGCCAGCTGCAACCCCCTATCAGAATTGATGCTATCAAACATCAAAATCATATAACTTCCTTATTCTGATTTCATTTTGGTCCTTTCATGATATTTGATTTTCTAAAAGTCTGTTTCTCGGGAAAATATATGGCTTGTTTTAATAAAGTTTTCCTTAGCAGTTAAACTTCTTATAAAATAAAAATAAATATTCTGAATTTACAAGTGACTCTGTTGTAAGCCTTGATAGCATTCTTAAGTCAGATGGTCTCCAGTACAGAGATGAACTGGAATTCTGGAGTAGGCAAGGCTGATGACAGTCCCTGGACTGTCTGTGGTCAACACACCAGTAAATGTGCCTGAAGGGGGTCAGTCTCAGGGGCAAAGATACACTGGAGAGATTGCTTCAGCGGGATGGGGGCTGCTTTTTTTTTTAAGATTTTATTTCTTTACTTCAGACAGAGAGAGAGCATGAGAGAGAACGAGAGAGCACATGTGTGCCTACCTGCAAGAAAGCATGAGGATAGGGGAGGGCACTAGGGGGAGGTGGCATGATCAGGGAGGAGGAGCATGAGGAGATTGTAGAGGGAGAAGCAGGCTCTCTGCTGAGCAGGGAGCCCTTAATGGGGTTCTATTCCAGGTCCCTGAGATCTTGATCTGAGCCAAAGGCAGCAGCTTAACTAAGCCACCCAGGCACCCCCAAGGGGTGCTTTAATTTGAACCTCCATAGTGTAAACATTGCCTAACTACAGAAAACATTGGTCTCACACCCAAACACTGGTAAAATCAGACTCATTTAATGAATCTGTTGTCACAGGTCAGCCTTAAAACAACCCCAAGAAGCTTTCAAGCCTAAAATAATTTCAACCAATGTACCATCCCTTGCAGAAGTCAAAGCTTTAAAAAATTATATCAGAGTTCACCAAGCAGAAATAATTTGTCATCCTGGGAAAGTAAATAAGTGCTTATATTCAAGATTAGTTTCACTTATTTAGGTGAGTGTCAAATATAAGATATCTCGGGATATTTTAAGTTTAAGCAAAGCTTGAAATAATTCCCTGGTTTTTGTAAATAATTTTTTATCTTCACTGAAATAAAGGAAACACAGATATCGAGCATCTTCTGTGTGCAAGGAAGTATAGTCAGTGATTGCTGTATATTATTTCATTTAATTCTTATAACTGCCTAACTTGTTATGAGATTGTCCCATCTTAAAGATGAAGAAATTGAGGCATTGAGAATTTGTTTCTTAGCCAAAGTATACAACTAATATAAAGCCCAAATTATAACCTAGGTCTGTGTCTCTGCTGGAAAAGAAAAAAAAAAAAAAAGATAATTATTACCGTGCCAGTGCTTTCCAGCCGGAGATCATCAGGAACACACCTGTGGTTGGGTTTTGTGTTTATTACTCATTATGGGAAGGGAGAATGCATACCCTGTGGAAAGATGCAGCATCTCATAGGGTGTTAGAAAGAACCTATTGTAGGATTTGGGGTTTGGTTGAGTGATCTGGGGACAGGGTCTAAGGAAGCGGGGGTTTGTTCTAGATTGGATAGAAAGCAGGAATAATTCTATAATTAAGTATCTCAATTAATATCTACAGGAAAGGTAAGCCAGCATAAAGCATAATGGTAAAGAAGTAGCACTCATTCACATTAGAGGGGGATGTTTGGTATTTGCTGGGTGACACAGTGACTTTGTTTTTGTCTATGTTTGGATGGAAATATGAAGTGGCCTGGTTTGATCTAAGTGATCTTGTCTGATGTTGGTGCTCTGTGAGATTATTTACATGTAACAGAAGAATGTACATGGCCTAGCTGTACACAGCAGGCCAGCACAAATACCAAGTCCTAGCTGTGTCAGACTAGGGCCCAAATATCAGGGGCTGCTGTTTGTTTCTCAGCTGGAACTATGATAGGACAGCAGAGAAGTAACAGTAGCAGACCTTTGAAATTATGAAACTAAGTATTTTCTATTGGTCAGAATGGTTTGTAGGATTTGGATGAGTCTAAGTCATGATATGACACCATAGAAGGGTTGAAGTCTGGAGTTGAGGTGTACATAATGCAATTTCCATAGGACATGGTTTCCAAAAAAGACATGGCGGGAGGAGAAAGAGAGAGAGAGACTGTATTCAAGATGGAAGCTGCAATCCGTCAAAAGCACACCTCATCCCATTTGCCATATTCTATTCATTAGAAATGTGTCACTAAATCCAACCCACACTTCAAAAGGCAGAGAATTAATCTTCACCTCCTGAAAGTAGATGAATCAAAGAATTTGTGGACATATTTTCTCAACTACGAAAATATATTTATTTTAGTCATTATTATCCCATGAAGTTTTTAACACTATGTTTTATTAAGAAATATGTCATGTTTTTAAAAATTATCACTAATTAAAACAAATTGCATTTGCACATTTTATTTTATTTTTTGAATTTGCACACTTTAAACTAATGAGGTTTATTTATTTAAATGCAGTTAATGTGAGAGAGAGAGAGAGAAAGAGAGAGAGAGAGAGGCTATTTAAATAGTACAGGGGAAGGAAAGCACAGTCCATGCTGCTTAATTGGATTCAACTAGCTACAAAAGATATTTTGAGGAATTCTACAGAAAATTTGAATGTGGATTATTAGATGATATTATTGAATGTGGTTATTAGACGATATTTAGAAATTACAAATTCTGTTAGGTGTGATCATGCTATTGGGCCATGAAAGGAAATGTCCTCTTTTGAAAGATGTACTTATTAAAGTTTTTCAGGTGAAATATACTACCTGTATTTATTTTATAATTTCAATCCTTCTCCTCAAGAGTTCAAACAAATAAGCGCAAATTAACATTTTCACAACTTAGCAAATATATATGAATGTTAAGTACACTATTCTTTGTACTCTTCTGTGTTTGAATTTTTTTATAACAAGTTAAAACCATGACAACAACAACTCAGTACAGGTGAGCACAGGCTGAGAGTGAAGAGAAGGTGAGAGTGTGGGCTTTCCATAGGGTGGGCTTCAAGCCACGTTGAAAGAAACTATCCCAGAATGGTGTTTTATATGGGAATACTTGCTTATTGACTGTCTATTATATGTTTGTATATAAATAATTGTTTATATTACACTCCATGGGCTATTTTGGTATTTTGAAAAACTACTTTGACGTCATCTGACTTTTGCCTGTTGTGATGTTGTTAGAACTGGGACGAGGGTGTCTGTTTTAATAAGGGTGTTTAGGAGTGTCACTTGTCTTTGTACATTCCAGGCAATGGCAACCCTGGATTCCCTATGGTTCTCAGCCCAAGTGGTTCAATCTGGTGTCGTGGGTTAGAGCGTGTGAATAACGGCAACCTCCAAGTTGGAAGGTTGTTTATCACGATTCATCTTTCCCCAAATGAGACAGTTTCAAAGCAGTAGCTTGGGTTTTGCAATGCTTGTAGCTTAAATCTCCCATGTTGAAGATTTAATGTTAAATCCTTCCAGCCATGAGAGTTGATTTGCCAGATACCAGGGTTTGATGCTGGCAGGTTGGGCTGGAGAGGCTGAAAATATTGCAGAAGAGGCAAGCCTGCCAGATAAAAGTGTGACAGAGGGAGAGGGGGAGCCGGGTGTGAGGAGACCCGGATGGCAGAGGCCAGGCGCTGGAAGGGAGAGGAGAAAGAAGGGCGATTACAATTGAGGATGGAGCCAGAGACCATTGTTGAATTTAGGGTCAGAAAAATCTGTTGTCTCGATGAAGAATTAAATAGAGCAAAGACAATTGTTGCTCCAACTCCAGGTTTCACTCATAAAACAACGTGGGGTAGGTCTGCAGTTACTGAGTGGAGGAAACCTTGTGTCTAATTGATCCTTTTGAACATTTACCTGTAATGATGGAATTAAAACATGATCTGTGCAGCGCTCCTGCTGAAATGCTTCAAGCGTACAGTGCACGGGGGGCCAGTCAGATCTTGTATACCCTCCACTAAGGCGACATTCAAATCTGTCATAACCATCCTCCGAATTCCATTGTAGAGGGAGCTCATTCCATCTGTTTGTCACGATGGCCCATTTGCAGCCATGTGGACTTAAGCCCTTCAAAAATGATTTCCCTTCCAGAGCCCTTTCTTTGTGTGTGCTTGGGAGAGATTTCCAGTCTCAGATCAAAGGTCACCTAGCCAACATTACCACTTGGTAACAGATGCTATTTACACCTCGCCCCCTCACTCCCGTTTGTGACAAAGTTGGTTGTCATTCATCTTCCAAAAACGCCGTCGTGTTCGCCTGCCTCTCGCGGTGGCCTTGCCCACTCTGCCTGTGCGCCTTGTATTTTTATCCGAGGCTGTCAGAGACCCGGGGTTCAAACTATTGGAGGTCCAGATGACATCTGGCTCCCCGGCTCCCCCGGAATACTGGCTGCAGTGCTTATCAGTGCATTATTCATCAAAACTGATGATGCAAGGTACAACATGCTGTCTGCCGTTCAGCATATGAGTAGAAAGGAGTTGGCAGAGACGACTGGTGCTCTGTGAGCAGCATGTAATCAATAGTCTGGGTGCTTGTTCACTTCGTGTTGATGACTATTCCCTCTGGTACATTTCTGTATATTTTTGGGTTCACTGTACTACCAGCTGTGCAATTTTTCTTCCTCCTCCGTTCCTCATATCAGCCCTGATAGAGCAGAAGGAACAACCTTTTTGTGTGGTGGGTGTCAAATCAAATAATCTAATGACCAAAAAGAGGGCAGCAGGCATGGGCAAAAAGAGACAGATCTGATAATTTCCAAGTATACTCGGTAATAAAATCAAATGAGCTGCATTTAAATTCAGACTTAATGCTACTTGACTCAAATTAAACAATACCAATCCTCCCCTTTGCTTCATCGCAAATGACAAACAAATCATTGGCTCCCCCCCCCCCCTTTCTCCTTTAAGTGTGTGTATGCGAATGCTACTGTTGGTAAATCTATTCCTTCTAAGTAGAGGGAACTTTGCTCCCTCTGTTTAGGACAAATGCTCAATATTGTCACCAGTGTGAAGAGTGTGAGAGTTGCTATCCCAGCCCCTCCACCACCGATGGAGTTATTGGAAATTTTGTAAGGTGTTCTAGAATCAATGCCTTATATCCATTCCACTGAAGAAATTAATTTTCACTTGCAAGTTAAGCAGTTATGCATCTTGTACAATTTTTAAAATTTGATTATTTACTACAATTAAGAGAAAGATAGCCTTCCATTTTAAGACATGGGAAACATAGAAATCCAAGTGGAAGAAAGCTAGTTTTAAATGTTCAAGTCAGTTGTAAATTTTAGTCAACTTCTTAGCAATTATCTTAGAAGATCTTCAAGTTTTTAATATTCTCTGTAAGTTGGAGTTTCAAAGAGCTCGGTCAGGGTCCCCATAGTCTCAGCAGTAAAGCTTGTTGCCTGGTAGGTGATTTGAAGGCTGGGAAGTCATGGCCAGTATGTACCCTGGTGTTGGTCCCATGTCCATGGTTTCATAGCTGTATCCATCATTTTTGTCAGGCCTGATTGATGGTCATTGCAGGCCAAACCATGATCACCAGAAGACATAAACTGATCTCCTGAGTCTCTACACGTCCTCAGCATTAAAAAAAAAAAAAAAAAAAAAAAGATTATTTATTTTTACAATGAGTAAGGTTGATTAGACTGATTCCAAGTTGGCAGTAGTATTTCTTGGATGCAGTGAAGACCTCAGGTAGGAATTTAAAAATTCTGAGATGTTTTTTGGATGCAGCACATCCAGCCACTTTGCATACATTTGACATTTATCTGCTGACAAGAACGATTCTCTGGCTTCTAGATCCTGCTGGAAACACAGCTTAAAATGGGCACCTGCACAGACAATGTAGTATGATGTGGCCAATTGTAGACAAGATTGGAATATAAGAGGCAGCCATCACAGTGGTTACTGAAGTCACAAAATTCAAGTTTGGATAGTGTTGCAGTTCAGTCATGGGGTATCTCAATGTTGGGTTCAAATCTTTCCATTTCCTAGCTCTGAAGCCACCAGTAAAGTTGATTAACTTCTTTGTTGTTCTGTTTTGTCTCATGTTAAGTGTGAATGAGAACATTACCCAGAGCATAGGGTTATTGTGAGGAATAAATTGAGATATATCATGGAAAGGATTAGCAAGCTCTTGGCACCTGATAAGTGGTCAGTGGAAGCCATTATTATTACTGACGGCTAGCTAGCAAACTAGGGCTTTGTTGCATATTTCCATTCAGTTCTCTCCAACTGCACTAGCATCTGAACATCTAACATATGCAAGGCATTATCCTATGTATCAAAGAGTAAAAATAGGATGAAAATATAGCTTTGACCTTAAGTTGCTTAGAATCGATGGGGTGGTTTTAGACACACATACCTTTAACAACAGTAAGAGTATAGGAATGCCAGAATAGAGGCTCAAGTCATGTCCACAAACCGTGAGGGTGAGAGGAGGACAGAGTCTCTGATTCTTACTTGAGGTAGGAAGGAGGGTGGCAAAGGAAAGCCAAGTGATCATTCGAGCTAGTCCTGGAAATATAAATCAGAATTTAAAAAGTAATTGGGGTTGTGAGAGGATATTCCAAAGGAATATCAGAAGCAGGAATGTGGGAAGTTGTGGGGATTATAGCAAATGATCTGTTGCATGTTAAGCATCTATCTTGTTTCATCGGGAGCCTACATGACATGAAGACAAAAATATAGCTTTAGAATCAGCTTGACCTGTTATTGGATCTTGGATCTTTATTCCCTAGCTGTGTGCCATGAAATCTCACTATATGTGAGCCATATTAACCTCACTTATATGTACAAAAATGATGATCATAATCTCATATATCCCATAGTATTGTTGCGGGGATTTACAGGAATAGCATACGTAAAGCACCTGTTTTCTGATGGCTGCCAGTAAATATTTCCTTTGAGGGGTAGTGGGAGGTTTGTTCACCATTCTTTAAGGTAGCATAGCTGCCAGCTTAAAGGGCCAGAGCAGAGGGGATAAAGAGGCCATGACAGGAGATGTGGTCAGAGCAATAGTAAGGGGATAGATCATGTAAAGCCCATAGGCCATGGCAAGGACTTCAGATTTTATCCTAAATGAGATGACAGGTCTTTGATGAGTTTTGGTAAAGGGATGAGATGATATATCCTATGCTTAATAGGAACCATTCTGATAGTAAAAATGAAAATGAAGAGGCAAAAGAAGCAGGAGACCACATAGGTGGCTATTGCAATAATCCAAGTGAGAGCTGATGGTGGCCTGGGCTACCCTGAAAATAGGAGGAGTCGTTAGAAATGCTCTAGGGAGAAGAGAGAAGAACCATTCACAAATCAGATGTCAAGGTGGGAAAAAGAGGAATCAAGGGTGAATCCAGAGATTTTTGGCTGGAGCAACCAGAGGGTAGTGTTACTTGCCAACTGGTAAGAGCTGAAGGAGGAGGGAAAAATCAAGCGTTGTGCTTGGGACATGTTAAGTCTGAGAGGTCTTTTCCTATTAACCATCCATCAAATGGAAATGTCAAGCAAATAGTTTGAACACATAATTTTGGAATTTAGGGGAGAGGTTAGGGCTCAGGATTACATTTGGAAATGCATTATCCTCCAATGTTAGATGAAAACATTCTAGTCATAGCTCAAAACTATGGAAATAACATGGATTTTAGGTTTGACCAGAGAAATGAGTTTTGTTCTGAGTCCATTTGCCTTTAAACACTATCAAGTACCTTGCAGTGCCTCGAGGCAGGTCCCTAGGAGCAAGGCCAGCTCCCAACATTGGCCTGTGTGGGGCTACACAGTGAGGGCACTGGCAAACTGACAACAATGAATGTCACACCTGGAAACCCAACGGGGAAGAGGGAGACAAAAATCCAAACTGTTCCAGAACACATCCAGAGAAAACAAGCAAAAGTCATCTTCCTTTATTTTCTGTTTTATATCACTGAGCAATTTGATTAAAACAAATCAGCAGGACAAAAAATGAAGTTGCTTTTCTGTGGGGAGACAAAATCAATGAGAAGAATCAAGGTTGAGTAAATGTCTTATGGATGCTCGGGGGAGAGGATAAGTTTTCCAGAATAAGAAGGGAATTTTCAGAATTAGTTGTTTCCTAAAATACAAAGTCGCGTTCACTTAGCACTTTAAATGGGGTCAGGGGCATGGGGTATATCTAAGGATAAATAGTCCATGACCTAAGAGAGTTCCAAAGTGTTTATGATATGCTTTTGACTTGATAAGATGTGGAAATTTTTCACAAAGGAATTTCCTTATGAACATAATTGGGTAAGCTATTTTTAAAGAGTATCTGCCTAAACCAAATTCGACAACACTAAAAATAAATAAATAAATAAATAAATAAATAAATAAATAAATAAATAAATAAATTTGGCAACACTGATGTAATGAGCTGGTTGCCTGTCATGAATTTCAGCCCAGGCAGCCATCCTGGAAGGCCTTGTAAGTGGAAGCCATGCACTGCCCCATGATCCATTCAAGGGAAAATTTTCTACAAGGAGTGGATGGAGCCAACAGCCTCTGGCTGTAGGTGGCTTGGGGATCTGCCCCAGTGGACAGTTAAGCAAAGCCACTCTACAAGGGCTTGTAATTCTGGACAGCAAGAGACCAGTGGGAGCTCATTATGCTGTAGCTCCTCATAGGCTGACGGAGCCTTTCTTGTCCAACTCCTTCCTTCCCTAGTACTTTCACAGGAGTCAGACTTGTATCCCAGTCTGAAAGCCTCCCCTAATGGCTCTTCTTTCTTTTCCCTTTCATCTTCCACAGGCACAATCCCCTATTAATACCTTGCATTTCTAGCTCTGTCTGGGCATCTCCTTCTGGAAGACTCAACTGACACACCATACTAACCTTCACTTTGTTGTATTGGGAAGCTCACAGAGAAGCTACAGGAAAACAAGAAATGAACCTACTTTTATAACTTTTCTTTTATTCACATTTCTCCCGTTTATACCAATTTTTGACCTACTCTGAGACATTCCTTGCCTCCAATCCCTGATTTTCAAGCTTCTGCTCTGGTTAGGCCATGTGGACTATTTCTGAGAGAGAATTTAGTATTTTTTTTTTGAAAGAACACTAACATTTTGGAAAAATTGACATTAAAAAGTGTCCATCATTTAAAAGATAGATTTTCCTCTGACAACTACAAAATTGTAAATTGTTACCAACTATTTTCCAATCTTCTTTGGAGTTCTCTGACACAGAATTCATTCCTATCAAATATAAATACCTATTCTCTAACTATAACAGATTTAGGGAGGAAAGGCTATGCTGGCAAACTTGAAAACAAAATTGGGATGGATTGACCTCAAATGAGGAGCCCAGGGTTTTCTTTAGTAGAGTGCTTGTTTTTAATGCATCCTTACCATCCTTTACCCCTTAGTGCCATGTATTATTTCGGTATGGGAAAGCCTGTAAGATCAATTACCTTTCTTTCTTATTTTCATTTTGAATAGAATCCTGCCATGGGTTTTGGATCATGAAACCATGACTTCAACATAGATGGGCCAAATATGAAGAACACTGCACTGTGGAGGCAGAGTCTGGTTTCTTACTCTGGTTCAACCATCACTCCATGAGTGACCTGAGCCAATTCACCTTTTAAAGGTTTCCCTTCTACATGCATGGAACGAGTGGCTGAAATAGCAACTCACTTATGACCACTTTCAGCTTTTCATGCCTATAACCTTATTAATTTAAAAAGGAATAAAATGTGCCTAAAGTCATCCTCCTGCACTATTTCTTTTCCGTAAAACACACTAAAACATGCTTATTTTTTTGAAAGGCATTTTTGCTGTATTCAAACCCTTTCCCCTGCTTTGTGGGATGATCTCAACAAATTTAGAGGGATCGAGAAGACCAATTTCCAAATCATCTGGAGTAATTAATTCCAGTGGTTGGAGTTAATTATGATGAGGCAATTCATAAAGTATACAGTAGAAAAAAAAGCAGCAATTGATGAGACTTCATCAGCAGTGGGATTTTTTTCAAAGGCATTCTTCTGGCAATGCATTTCAAAGTTAAACATATGTGTGCTTCAATGGTGGGAAAATAGTTTATGAGGTTATCATTAGGTGTGGGTATGAATTATGTGCAATTGGCCCAATGTATATTTTTTGCAGATACGATGCAGACCTAATTGGTGTATAACATGGGAGAATTAATGACTGTAGCAGAGACCTCAACCCCGTCATAATTCTTAGGTATAAACTATTGTATATTTACAGAAAAAATCCATTAGTAAAATGGCATGATATTATGAAATAATATTAATATCAATATGAAAAATTAACAGGAACATATTGAGTATAAAAATGACAATTTGGGAAGTACTGTCAAATCTGCATTATAAAAATAAAGAACTTGCAATAATGCAATAACAGACTATATTTCTGTTTTATGATTCTGATAATAAAGCACTTAGGTTCCACTTTCATGGTTTATGCTGTTATCAGAACCCCCTGATATAATTAGATAGCCTTATTTTAGATAATTACTTATATTTTCTTATTGCATAGTGAAAATCCCAATGGTAAAAAACAAAAAACAAACAAAAACCTTCTATATTTTAAATCTAAGAGCTATGTTGCTAAAATAAGCCATGAGAGCCCTGCAATCAAGTTCATTCACAATAAAGGAGCCAGGATTTTTGTAAGCTTATTAATAATAATAATATCACTCCCTTGCATTTTGACATTTTTTTATAGTTTAGTTTACAAATTGTTTTTGCTTTTGTGATCTCTTTCATTTTGTCTTCTTAACACCTGTGAAGTACGTGCTATTATTCCCATTTCGCAGATATAGAGAAGTTCATGTTAAGAAGTTATGGTCATATTAAATGGCAGAGTAGAGATTTAAACACTTATCATCCTACTCTAAAACTCCATTCTACTCACAAACTTGGAAATTACAAGAGAAACCATCTAATTAAGAAGCATCATGTATACGGTGTGCTTTGCAATATTGTGTTGAAAGTTGATTATTAAATTATTATTAAATCCATTCCTGACCCTTGGAGCTGGATGCCTGAATTTTTACTTTTTTTTAGTGAAGTATAATTAACATACAATGTTATATTAGTTTCAAGTGTACAACCTAGTGACAATTCCATATATTCTGCAACGCTCACCATGATGTGTGTAGTCACCACCAGTCACTGTACAACATGTATACGGTTATTCTTGACTCTGTTCTCTATGCTGTACTTTTCATCCCCATGACTTACTGATGGAAGTTTGTACGTCTTAATCCCCTTTACCCCCACCCCTCCTCTCTGGCAACTGGGGATTTGTTCTTGATATTTATGAGTATGTTTCAGTTTTGTTTATTTGTTTGTTCATGAGATTTGTTTTATTTTTTAAATTTTAAAAAAATTTTAAAATTTATTTTATTTTATTTATTTTTTTTGTTCATGAGTTTTAAACCAAGTTTTGTCGTTCACTGGCTTTTGATTCTTAGCCAAAAAGCTTGCCCTTTCTGAAAGAAGGGAGTTGAAGTCTTTTTCTAGATCTAATGCACTTGACTCAAAATTTTGTTAAACTAAAATTAATGTATCGCTGATTGATTGACCATGTCACTGTCATTTATATCACCTGTTGTAATGGTTATAGGATGCAATCAATGGCTCAGAAAGTTTGCTTTTTAAGAATAAGCTAAAATAAGCATGTATAAGATATTTCCTTTGAAAAGTATTATATCTGAAAAGTGTTTTGCTCTGTCTTATATGAATAAGGCAAAACAGCCTATTTTGTTGAGGTAAGAAAAAAACTTTTTTTCTTTCTAACAATGCTTAATAACTTTTTTATTGTTTATTTAGGAACTAGAACTACAGAAATGTTTTATTGTGAGCAGGAAAACCATTTCACCAGTCTTTTGACATTAATATAAACACATTTGCTCACATATACTATGCTAAACTTATAGAATTACCTAAAAATGGTACAAGTGTATGTACTTGTCACTGAGTATCTGAATGGAGCTAAAATATCAAAATAATTGTTAAAATCCTGGCCACCCTCATGAAAGTATGAATTTGAAATAAATTTCAAACTCTTATAAATATAAAAATTTGAATTTTGCTTTTGGTTTTTGTGGCATTTCAGATAAGTTGTCAGTTAAAACATTGCTACAGTAATGATTTATTTCAGCTCAAGCTCCATACATTTCTTATAAATTTTACAAGCCCTCCCCAACTTTGCCCTAAAAAAGTCCATGTCTTAAGGACAGCTATTGTTTATTATGGACCAGGAGTTTATGTGTATTATTTACTTTCGTCTTTTAAAAACTTGCAACTGAGGTATTGTTATCTCATTTTTGCATATAAGGAAAACAAGCTCAAGTTTAGCAGTAAATCCAAACATACCTGCTTCTTGAGACAAGTTGTTTCATTAACCACAAAACCTTTGGTCCAGTTTGTAGCCTATTGCTGCAGCCTACCCTCATTCCAGATGTAGAAACATCTATGTGCTAAGAAATGTGAGTACTAGGGTGGTGGTAATTTCTATGTAGTGGTTTTTCTGGAGAATAGGAAAATTCTGGAAGTGTTCATGAGTGGTCTTCAGAAACGACAATTTTTCCCCTAAGAAGACAATTTCTTTTATGGACAAGCATCCATTTTCTAAGCTGATGTGCCTTTGTGTTCGTTCATGTATTCTGTATCTCTGTCCATTGACAGACACTTCTGGGCTTCCCTTCACCCCACAGCACATGATCAATTTTTCATGGAAAGAGGCATGACCTAGGACACTTGCCTATTTTATATATAGAACTATAAAGATAACGATACCCTCCAGCAAATGAGGAAAGCTGTGAGCTGTGAATGCCTGTGTCTCCAACTAATTCACAGAATTCCCTCCAAGGGAGGGACTTATTTTGCATTTGAACTCCAAAACACCTTTCAAGATTGTTAAACTTAACACCAGCCTGAAAATCCCAGTCATGCTGGAGATCAATTAACTGTTTCTAGTGCTCTACTAGCTCCCCTTTAAGATGTTTGCATTTTAGAGTAAGTAATTTGGCCATTACATTTGCACCAAATAAAAACACATTATTATTTGGTATGCTAGGAAGTTCATTTTTAACACTCAAAACCACGGGAAGCTTGTTCCTCTACTTTCTAACCTGATCTAATAGTCAGTTATCATATTTTTCCTCTTTATCAGTTTCAAATCTCAGCTTGTCTTCCTTTCCACACTTGTTTTATTTGATTTCATTCTTTCCATTACACAATAGCTTTCCTCATTCCCACATTGGGGTTTAAATGCTCTGATACTCCCCTCTTACATATTTCAAGCCAACTTTCTCATATTGCATCAAAATTCATTACTTGACTACTTGATTACCTGATTATTTGCTATTAACTTTAATATTTTGAAATAATAATCTCTTATGACAACTATTGGTGTTCATTGTAGAAGATTTATACAATTAGATAAGGGAAAAAGAAGATAAACGCTGCAGTATCATCAAACAGAAATAACCACTGTTGTGGTGTGTAGTTTTTCCTTATTTCCATGAATATTCTTATTTACAAATATTACAATAATGAATCATGCTGTATAAACTATTTCGTAACCTTTCTCCACAATATAACATGAATATATTTCTATCGTCCTCGATATTATTTTTCAATCTTACTCGTAATGGTTTTATAATTTCCCATTATATGGATATACATAGTCTATTCAACCATTTCCTTCTTGTGGGGCTTGAGGATATTTCCATGTTTTTGGCTATTTTAAACAAGCCTATGATAAACAACCTTGGCAAATAGATCATTGGCACAACTATAACCATTTTCTTAGGGTGACTTCTTATAGGAAGGATTACTGGGTCATAGCTTATACAAACAGTTTTAAGATTACAAGAATGGATATATTTTTCCAAAGTTTCATCCAGCATAGTTGTACCAGTTTATACTAATTAAAAGTGTTGATGGTTCCTGAATTGCTACTTCTTCATCATCCCCAAGTATTATTAATTTTAAAGTAAATTTGCTAGGTAAAAACTCATTGATTCAATGCTAAATGAGTTAGCATTTATTTCACTAGCTGAAAAACATAGAACTGAACACTTTTCCTGGTCTATCTTAGCTGTATATGTTTATGTGTGTGAGTGTGTGTGCGCATGTGTATATGCGTGTGTTTTATTGCCTGTTCATGTTCTTTGCTCATTTATTAGAATACATATTCTTTTTTAAAAAGTAGTTTGTAAGAATCCATCATATATTAAAGACAGTAAAAGTTTAATGTCTTATATGTTATAAATACTTTTTCCAGCTTTTTGAAAAAAAGTCTTTCAATAATTTTGTTTTAGGCAGCTTAAAAATGTGTGGAGTCATATTTTCTTTTGAAGTATTTTTGATGTCACAGTTTTCAACACATTTCAACCTTTATATTACATACATTTTCAGCACAGTTTCTAGTATTTTTATGATTTTTAAAAATAGATTTGCATTATTTAAAAGAGTGCAGGAACTAACAATAGATTAAAAAGGTGACAGAAGGAGAAACACAGGAATCCTCCTGACCACATTCCATCCCACAAGAGGATCAAGGCTGGTAAGGTAGGATTTGATGGTGAAGGGACATGACCTTAGAGAAGGTCAAGGTTAGAGACTCACTTTGTGGAGTCAGATGGAAAGAAATGTCATCATCCTTCAGAGAGGAAGTGCCAAGGAAGGGTGGTGGGCGCACTGTTTTGCCTGTTTCACTGACTCGGGTTCAGTACATGGATGTTGTTCATCAACAACATTCCTTTTAGGATCATCTCACAGGCTCCAGATTTTGCTGAGTTGCATCCAAATTAAGCGTGAAGACCATGCTTTTCAAAGGCATTCTTTTCCTCTTAAAAAAGAGGAAGGTGACTTATACCTAGAGATGTAAAGTGATATGGAAACAAAAACAAGATGTCTCTGTGCCAGGGTAAAACCCACCTTGGACCATTTGTTTGTAGCGTGTGTGCCCCTTAAACATTTTCTCAGGCAAGAACCTGATTGTGCCTTCAAAGCCTGAAATGTGGTAGGCATTCTGGTTTCATTGAAACATATAAAAAATGGTGCATGAAGGAATTGTGTTGCTTTAATACCTGTAGCCATGTTTTATTAATTAATCTTTGATGTATGCTAGATAATAGCAGTGGAAATCAGCGGCTATTAAAATAGTATCTATTTTTAAAAATAAAATAGTATTTATTTGCTTATTTTTTTAAAAAAAATAAGCATAACACTATAGTGAGAGAGTGATATAATTTCAATACATCATCTCAGCCTCTTAATGAGCAAAGATGAGCATATTACCTTAAACCAAATGGAAAAGGCCAGAGGAAAATAATAGCAACACAAATATCGAATAACTACGGGAGATTTACTGTGCACCAAATATTACCTTATATGTTTTATGATTAATATGCCATTTTTCTTTACTACTATTATTTTGGCTCACTATTAGAGCTAGTAGTTTGCAGATGGGGAGATTGGAGTATAAAAAAAATTTAGAGAGGCATTATAAAACAAAAGAAGGGAGTGAATCAGAATTTGTGCTTTATAAAAGTAATAGGAGACTACCTGGACATAGAAATCAAAGTAAGTGGTTTAAGTCTATTTAATTATACTTTGTACTCAAGTATTTATTAGCTGCTGTGTGGCTAAAACTGTGCTTTGTAGTGAGCACAAGCCACATGATTCGGCTGCTATACAGAGGGACTTATGCCCTGACTTAAAAGAGAACCACTGTCCTATTCTACCATTTGATAATCAAAAGCTAATGTAGGACAGATGTTTATTCCCATAATCAACAAGAAAGTTAGTGTATATTGGAGTTTACAACCTGTTTGTGGAAAGCATATAAAACACACACACACACACACACACACACACACACACACATTTCTCCTTGCAAAGAGCTCCAGTTATTGTTTAGTAAATTCAAACAAACAAACAAACATAAATCAATGGAACAGTACAGGAAATCAGTAATGTGATAAGCAAAAAAAAAAAAAAAAAGGTACTATACTAACATTAAATGTTCTAGGCCATCAGGCAAAAGTAAGGCCAGTGTTGGCTTTAATATGGGGAAATGTTGAAGGGAAACTTGGGTCTTTAGGGCCTTTGTGGGATTTTAGACATTTGAAGATTTGAAGCAGACAGAAGTTGAATGAAGCCCTCATAGTGTTTACTCTTAGGAAGTTGGAGGGAGATTATTGTTCTAATCTGTTATGGCTGATTTTATATGAACAAGTCCCCTCCCCACTTCTTTATTTCTTTTTTTTCCCCTTCTTTATTTCTGTAAAGATGTCTGAAGTTTAATACTACACTCTAGTTAGAGACTGAATTTTGCTGCATATAATGGGTAAAAAAAATAGTGGTTTGAGTAAGTAAGAGGGTTTATTTTCCTTCAGATCATGAGAATTGGAGAGGTGGCAGTCTAGTGCTGGTGAGGGGGCCTCCACTTCAAAATTGCGACGCTACCATTGTTAGGGGGTGGCTTTATATTAATACTTGAAAAAAGGCAACTGGTTCATAAATGCTTGAGTCAGGAAGAAGGGGAAGGATAAAGGACAAAATTTCAAAGGGAACAAGCCAGCTTGGACTGTCCTATTTAAAAAGGCTTGTCCAGAATTCCTACCCAGAAATTTCTGTTTAAATATTACTGGCCAAGAATACCTGTAACTACCAGAGAGGCTGGGAATGTAGGATTTTAGATGAGCACATGAGCACCCTCAACACAGTGAAGGTTGTCCATGTAAAGGAAGAAGGGGAGACTAGATATTGGATGGGCAAATAACATCTCTGCTATTAATGGAAAGAAATTTGAGAATTACAATTCAAATAAAATGTGAAGATTCTAAATAATAATATGTTGATTATAATATTGATTATCTACTTCATTACTTCAAAGAGTTATCCTGAGTGTTAAATGGAGGAATGCTCAAGAAATCCTAGCCAAAAGTGTTAGTTATTATGAATACATTTAAATGGGTAATGACTATAAAGTGTTGGACAGAGCAGATGCTCAAGAAATACAAGATGCTCTTATAAAAATGTTTCATTCTCTGTAATTCTTTACTTCTGCTTCATAAATGATATGAGTACAATGCTATGCAAAGGTTTTTATTTCTTATCTACATAGTTATCACAGGTTTATTCTTAAGGAAGATGGCACTGCTTTCTAATCACATATCATAAAACATCATTTATGGAGAATGTTTTGGGAAGCTGTAGCAGGTAATAGTATTTATCTGCCTTACTGGCATGCTCTGTTTTATAACAGGTTGATTCATGAGTCAAATTTGCTATAATGAACATCCAAAGTGTGTGAGACTATTTGAAAATACTTGGCTAGTATTAACTGTCTTACATCCTGAAAGACATAAAAAAGAATAATGAATATAAAAAGCATACTTTCAAAAAACTGGTGGGATTTAGAATGATAGAATCATTGAATTTTAGAGTTGAAAGGATATTCTAGGGGAAACTGAGATTCAGAGTGTATAGAGTGAATAAATGAATTGCAGAAGTTCACAAGTAGATAATAGCATTTATTATATCTTGTCTCATGAAGTCATATCAAATAGAACATAAAAATCCCTTGCAGGATATAGTGCTGTGTTTTATTTTTCTAATGTAATCGGCATTATGACAGTTTAGTTGCAAACTTGACTATGAAAATGAAAAATATAGATAGTCTTTGTTAGGTAAATTGATAAAAAATAATAATATGATATCGATATATGATATAGGGTTGATTTTGTATTTGTTTCATCTCTGACTTTATGAGATTTTGATCCTTACTTTTCTTTCAATTAAACCAATAGCAGAGTGTTAACTTTCTTTTGTCTCTTGGACCTATCTAGAGGTAAGAACCCGAGAGAACAGTAAGACTAAGGAATAATTTCACTGTCACTTCATTTTAGAATCATTGGCACTTTGCAAATGGCTATGTGACATTAGCAGGTAATTTAACCACTCCAAACTTTGGTTTTGCTAACCTCACATGGGGAGAAATATAGTCCCTTCCTCATTGTGTTGTTGGGGCTCACAGAAGATAATATGCTTGAAGACATTACAGAGCACACACAGCGTGCATTCACTATTATTATTAGGAGTATAATTACTGGCTTCTGCCTGACACATACAAGAGATTTTGTTGAGCTGAAAAGCAATAGATTTGCCATGCCAAGTCCTCATGTTCTGTGAAAGTAGCCATTTTATTACTGTCTCATCTTTAAAAAAAAATCCTCTTGACTTCAAGCACAATTTCTCTCTTGAATCTATATTTATGTGGGGATTCTCAATATGTGAGTGTTAGTAGAACACACTCTAATGGCATTCGTAAGAGCACAACTCACCAACGACCACCTCAGCCTGCAGATCACAGATAAAAACAGCTGGAGCTAACATCTGTGCCTTACAAATCTTTCAAAGTCATAACAAAATCGGCCTGATTTCATACCACACTATGAATTTCAACTCGTGTATAGGAAAGACGCCTGAGAAACTCAACAATGCTGAGCACATAAGATGAAGGCCTGGTCGTTTAGCTCCACGTTGGGAAGCTCTGATGAAGAGAGGCTAAAGAGAAATAAAGTGTGCCCTTCATAATTCCCAAAGTAAGCATGAATTTCACCATTCCAGACTGATATAATTTGACAAATTTCCACCTTTTTAATGATTCTTACCACTGTCAAATTGTAAGTGGGGGTATGTTTGAAATCGATTACTCTTAGTCATAAAAGTAACAGGATGAATCAGAAGACCTAAAGCAGGATTGTCTTTCCAAACTGCATTTGTCTCTAGTTCCTTTGGCCACCTTGTAATTGTTAATGAGCTCTTCTGCCAGTTATAAGTCACATGTCCCATGACAGGGTTTCCTATATGATTTTCATTAAATGCTTTGGAATCCTGGGGCTGAAAGAAATTATGTAAATATAAGTTTTTATTACTGTTTTGTTTTTATTACTTTTCTCCTCTGGTTTTTATTGCCTCATATAATACAGGTAAATATGGTGATCACACATTGAGACGGGGGTTTCTGTTCTAATGTCTCTGCTCTCATGCTTTGTATTCAATCCATGTTAATTTAATTATCATGATTTCTTAGGCAAAGGGAGGAATGTAGACTCCATGCTGTCTGCAACTACTTGAGTCATTCCTTTACTGCCCGTGACACCATGTGAGACCTGCAGATGCTAAACAATCTCTCCCTGCACCAGCTCAAACAAAAAATGTTAACCATATGCAACTCCAACCTGTTTATCCTTAAGCAATGCAAAGCCATGCAGTGCTACAGACGGGCAGTGGGGGAGAGCACAGAGCTGACACTTCATACAGGGTTGCTTTGTGAAAAAGCAGAGCACAGAATCAACAAGAATTTAGGGCAGGGATAGTTAACCTGGGCTCCTTTCTTCCACCTTTTATTAATGATAAAGATAAGGGCTCCTCAGAAATTCTATTCCTATGTGCAGAATTGATGAATTGCTATTTAAATATTAGCCCCTGAATTTCAGATTTAGAATCTGAGGTACTTTTGAGGACCATGGATTCTGAATGCCTAAATATTCTGAGACATGATCTATTAGCTACTGGTAAGAACTGAGGTTTTTTCTTTTTCTTTTTTTTTTTTGAGGTTTTTTCATTAGGGAAACAATGACAAATTTTAATTTCATTTTAGCTATATTTAATTTGACTGTAATATGATAATGTTCTGTAGAACATTATTTTGGGGTACAGATCTTTTTCAAAGCTCTCTTCATCCTGGCAGATGAGATTTCTGAGTACTTCCTGGAAAAACCCCAGAAGATTATTAATTGCAAGAAATTTAAAGGGCCTGGGAAATATGTTAGAAAATAGAAAAAAAAAGTGAAAAAAAGATTCAAAATGCTATTAGAATATAAAGTTATAATTTTAGTCTCTTTTTTCTTCAAAATAGGCTTATGTATTCACTTAATATTTCTCCCCCTTTGAACTGTAAAACAATATGATCATACTAAAGAGTATTTTGGAAAAAAAAAGAAAACAGCGTTCTATCAATCCAACATGCTATTTCCATTGTTCCTCTACAAACTCTTTATCCTTTTTTTAAAATTTATTTTTCATGAGAGACATACAAAAAGAGGCAGAGACATAGGCAGAGGGAGAAGCAGGCTCCCTAGGGGGAGGCTGATGTGGGACTCTATCCCAGGACCCCAGGATCATGACCTGATCTGAAGGCAGATGCTTAACCACTGAACCACCCAGCACCGCACCCCCCCAAACTCCTTATCCTTAATATATCTATTACTGAGGGACCCAAACAGATCTGGTAAGAAAATTTAGGGAAGTCTCTTTAAATATCTGGAAAAAACAGCCCTACAAATGCTAAAGACAGTGAATTAGATATCATAAGTCTGCATTTCAGTGAAATGAATTTGTACATTTTCTACTTAAATACAGGGTGTATTTATGATCTATTTTCCATCATCCTAAATGCTGTTGCCTTTATGCATTATGGTGTGAGAGTGCCAAACAGAATCTAAATTGAATAAATTCATATGTACCACTGTCCAAAAAACAACTCAGCACTACTTATTCATCTTTATGGTCCAAACTCTGAAAATGACAGACAGATGGAAGCAAAAATATAAAGAGAAGATACAGTTTTAATTTAGGCAAGAATATCTATACCTCAATATACAGGCCTAGAATTTTGTGGTTAAAAACTCAGTTATGGAGTCAGATGGGTTTAGAACACTAGCATCTCCACTCACTAGTACTATAACCTTGGACAAATCATATAACTTCTCTGAGAATCAGGTTTATAATCTGTAGAATTAGGGTCATATTTGGATCTAATTCATTGGGCCAGTAGAAGGACTAAATGAGCCAATGGATGTAAAAATGTCTAGCACAGAGCCAGAAAGGTACTTTGTTATTGTTGCTATACTTAGTGTTTCACATTAAGTTACCACATTCTCAATAGTGTGCAAAATATTTGATCACAACTAAAGCCCTAACTAGCAGCCAGCAACATATAGAGAGGTTTATACATTATGGCCAAATGGGGTTTATCCTGGGAACACAAGGTTGGCTTACTACCTGAAAACCAATACATCTTAGTGGTAGAACACAGAACAAAACCTACATGACTATCTCAATGCAGGAAAAGCATTCAACGAAATCCAACACCCTTTCATGATACAAACACTGAAATAAATAATTAGAGGGACTTTCCTTCACCTGATAGAAGGTATCTAGGAAAAATCCACTGCTAATGTTACGCTTCTGGTGATAGTATGCTATCCCTTAAAATTCAGAACAAGACCACAATATCTACTTTTATCACTTCAGCATTGTACTTGAGGTCCTAGACAGGGCAATTAGGCAAGAACAAGATTTGAAAGGCACTGATTTTTTTTTGTTTTTTGTTTTAAGAAGCATAGATATTTTAAAGAAGTAAAACTATCTTTGTTCATAGATGACATAATCTCATAGAGAAAATCCCAAAAAATTCACATCAAAAATATTAGAATAAATGAGTTTAGCAGAGTTGAAGGACAAAAGATTACTAAATCAATTGTATAACTATCTGAAAGTGAAATTAAGAAAATAATTCCACTTATAATGATATCACAAATAATAAAATACTTAGGAATTAATTTAACAAAAAAGTACAAGACTTGTACCCTTAAAAGTGAAAAATATTGTTAAAATAAAAAAAAAGTAGACCTAAATAAATGAAGAAACATCCTATATTCGTGGACTAGAAGATAATATTGTTAAAATGGCAATATTCCCCAAACTGATCAACATCTTCAACACGATCGTTATCAAAATCCAAACTGCCTTTTTTTTTTGGCAGAATTTGACAACTGGATCTTAAAATTCATGTGACAATACAAGGAATTCAAAACAGACAAAAAATAATCTTGAAAATCAAGAACAAAGTTAGAGGACTCACATTTCCTATTTCAAAAGTTAGTATAAAGCTACAGTAACCAAGAAAATGTGGTACTGGCCTAAGGATAGACAGATAGATTAATGGCACAGAACTGAAAGCCAAGAAATAATCCCTATTTATAAAAAAAAAATCCATGTAGACATTTCTTCAAAGAATATGTACAAATGGCCAATAAGCATAGGAAGAGATGCTCAACATAATTATTCATTAGAGAAATGCAAATAAAAATCATAATAAGATGCCACTTCATATCCATTAGGATAGCTTTAAAACAAGGTAATAGGGGGATCCCTGGGTGGCTCAGCGGTTTAGCGCCTGCCTTGGGTTCAGGGCGTGATCCTGGAGACCCGGGATCGCCCACATGGGGCTCCCGGCATGGACCCTGCTACACCCTCTGCCTGTGTCTGTGCCTCTCTCTCTGTGTCTATCATAAATGAATAAAATCTTAAAAAAAAATAAACATAAAAAAACAAGATAATAAAAAGTGTTGGTAAGGATATGGAGAAACTGGAGCTCCAGCACACTGATGGTATTGCAAAATGGTGCAGCTATTTCAAAAGACTGTGTGGCATTTTTTCAGTAGTTTAAAATTCTGACTTGTTATTTCACTCTTTGGAGTATACCCTAGAGAAATGAAAACTTATGTCTACAAAAATACTTGTACATGAATGTTCATAAAAGTATTTATAATAGCCCAAAGTTGAAGGAATCCAAATGTTCTTCAACTGATGAATAAAGAAAAAGAGATATATTTGTTTCTTATAACCATACAATGGAATATTCCTGGTGACAGTAAGGAATAAGATATTGATCCACGCTACAACATGGATAAACCTTGAAAATATTGTACTAAGTGAGATAAGTCAGCACAAGAGACCAAATATTGTAAGATTCCATTTATATAAAACATCCAGAATAGGGAAATCCATAGAGACAGGAAGTAGAATTAGTGGTTGCCAGCAGCCAAGGGAAGGGAGAAAGGAGAGTGACTGCTAAGAGCTATAGGGTTTCTTTCTGAGATGATAAAAAGGTCCTAAAAGTAGAGTGATGGTGACTGCACCACTTTGAATATACTAAAACCCCCTAAGTTATATACGTCAGTAGGGTGAATTTTATTTTATGTGAATTATATTTCAACAAAGCTCTTATAAAAATTTTTTAAAAACCCGATCATAAACTTTCCTTTATTTTTGCCTTTGTCCTTCTACTTTATTTTTTTTTCCAAGAGTTTTTGTTCAGCCTGCAGAGTCCTGGGGAAATCTCCAGTGACTACTCCTTAAAAGTAGTGTAACATCCTCCAGTGAATTCATTCCCAAGAGCCAACAGTTTCATTTGGCTCCTGAAATTTATCAAGGCAACCTGTCAGTGTTATTGCTTATCCTGCTTAATCACAGATCTAAGGGCATGCTGAGATTTACCATATTAGTTTTTGTTTTTTTAAAACAATCTGTGGTCAGTCAGAGAAGAAAATCCAGGAGGAAATCTTTCTTTTGATGAGAGATCTCAGTGTGGACACTTCAGTACCCTGAACTTCAGGAAACATAGCCTACGCTGACTAAAGCAGGAAATAGGATTCATGGGGGATCTGATGCCATGTAGTCTGGTATAATCTGGTGGTAACTAGTCCTAAATCCAGTCAGGATCTTTCAGCTAGAAAACTCAAAGCAATTTCCTGGCAGAATATTTATTTAACTGATTTTAACATGCCTTTTGAGAACTAAGGAGATTAGAATTAATGAGGCTAAAACATTAAAAGCACTACCCCACAAGACAAAAAGCTCTATTATTTTATAGAATGAAGAGGAGAAGTCTTCATATAGACCAGGTAAATGATTTCCCGGATACTATGAATTAGCTCTAATTCAGTAATGGTTAGATCAATAACTTACACCGTAATCATTAAATTACAGAATACTTTCATTATACTTACTACATGCAAATAAAGGTTTATAAGTAATTGCTCTGTTAGGCATTATTTAATCTGAAGCCAAATCAAAACAGCATCTTCTCAGATTTGTTATTTGTCCGCAAGAAAGTCTTAGAAAAAAGCAATTGAAAATGTTAAAAAATAAAAATTACAGGTGTAAACCAGAGAAGGTTCTGTGGCCATACCATTTCCTGCCCCTGTAGGTCATTTCAAAAAGATAATAAAGAGTTAAAAGAGACTTGTAAGAGCAACGATGAAAGGACAGAAGATAGCAGATGAGTGATTTTAATATATTTTGGAAAATGACATTTGATGGGGTCATAAGTATGGAGAAAGCTAAAATCTAAAGTCTTGCAATGGTGAATAGTAACAAAAAGTGAGCTAATTTGCACCTGAGAACCTCTAATTACTTGGCAGTACTTCTTATTCTAGTGCAGGTCAGGGTTGAGGATAGTACGGAAAATCAGAGGTGCTTGGAAATACATTCACACACACACACACACACACACACACACACACACACACACACACACAATACATTAGCAGTGTCAGATCAGGAGTCCCTTTTACCCAGTAGGGTCAGCTTCCTTCATCTTCCCTTTGGCCAGGTGGAAGACTTTGAGCTGAATAAGCTGGCAGGTAGAGCTTCAGGATTCAAAATCATTGCTTGCCAATCAACAATCTTGTTGAAGGACATGGAATATTCAGACAAACTTTACTAACATTAATCTTCAGTGTAAACAGAAAGTGAGATAAGTATAACCCTATTTTTGGAGAAAGTCTAAAAGAAAAAAAAATTTTAAATAAACTTGAAAGCAATAGAGATAATGCTGGGAACAGAGGAAATACTAAGAATCAACCAACCAACCAATTAAACTCCACTATCACCACCATCACCACCAAAAAAACCCCTCAAAACTATCCAATAAATATCCTCTGTCATAAAAAGGAAGATAAGAGGAATATATTCAGAAGAAGAGTTAAAGAGGGGCACCTGAGTGGCTCAGTGGTTGAGCATCTGCCTTTGGCTCAGGTCGTGATCCCGGCATCCTGGGATCCCCTCCCCGGAGGGAGCCTGCTTCTCCCTCTGGCTGTGTCTCTGTCTCTCTCTTTGTGACTCTCATGAATAAATAAATAACTACAAATAAGAAGATGAGTTAAAGAAAATTATGAAAGTGTCTTTAAAAATAGGATAAAAAGATCAAGAATGGGGAGCATCTGGGTGGCTCAGTTGGTTAAGTGTCTGACACTTGATTTTGGTTCAGGTCATGATCTCAGGGTCGTGGGATTGAGCCCTATGTCAGGCTCTGCACTTGACACAGAGTCTGCTTGTCCCTCTCTTTCTGCTCCTCCCCTGGCTTGTGCATGTTCTTTCTCTCTCTTTCAAATAAATAAAATCTTTAAAAAAAATCAAGAATGGGAAAATATGAGAAAAATATCAAAAAAGGATCAATCCAAAAGATCTAACGCCCTATCAACAGGACTTCTAGAAAAAGATGACAAACAAAAAAGAATGAAGTAATGAATTAATGAAAAGACCATTTCTACTCCCTGAGGAGCACAAGATTCAAGATTCAAAGCACTCAGCACAATGAACTGAACTGAAATGACCGGATTGGGCAAAGCCTTGGGAATGGCAGATCCCCAGGGCTAAAAAGACTTCAAATTCCCCACACAACATCATTTTCAATAAAGAACTCTCTGCATGGAATAAAGCCATTTCTTGTGCATCTCCTATGTATCTTATTTAAACATTAATTAGGTTAAAAATTAGTAGAGGGTATGCTGTGTGGCAGGATCAAGAAATGAAGAAAAGGAAGATGGGGGTCCTTGGACCATAAAAAAAAAAGAAGTACATTTAATGAAGCCTGGGAGGGAAATCCCAGGGTGCTTTCTTTGTCACAGGCCTAAAAGAAACGAATCTTGGAATGAAGAAGAAAAACTGAAGTTTTTAGAAAGAAAACTTCCAGAAAAAAGTGGGGCAGATGAAAAAGGGATTGATACAGTTCCAGTTATGTTTGAGCATTTGAAAAAAATATATAACTTGTTTTAAATGTATGGTGACTCCAAAGGAGTAGCTGTAAAAAGTAAGAATTTGCTTCCAACAATCTATTCAAGTAAAAGACAAAGGCAAAAATAAATTCCTGAAAGGGACAATTGTATAAGAAATAAAATATAATCACAGCAAGTATTTCAATCTATAGTACACAGTGATGTGAACACTGATTTTTTTTATTTAATTTTTTGGTTTTGATTATGTTGAAATGGGGAGAAGTAGCAGGCATCAGAAAGTGAGAGGTAATAGGCCAAGACATAGCAGCCTAAGAAAATTATTTATAAATATGGAAGTAAATGCTAAAATAAGCAGGTAAAAGAGAAGATGATTGTTTTGAAGGAGAAGTAGAGAGGGGGAGGGCAAGTCTTTACAAGTATTATTATTATTATTGGATTAAAATTTATAATAATCTCAAAAGATTTTGGGACAATGCAAAGATAAAAGCTCAAACAAAGTCTAAAACCAGTTAATTTGCAAGGCTACATACAATTATCGTGAAAAAGAAATACGAGATAAAAGTAAGAGATCAGACCAATTTCATTTCAAGCTGACCATGTCCTTTTAATCTGATATATAGATGAACAGTCTTATTTTCCTGGAGGTACCTAACAGACCCTAGCCACATAAGAAACAGAGGAAAAAGATATATAATAACCAAAGGATGGTCATAGGGTTTTTTTTTTTTTCAAGCCAGAGTCCTATGACAGTATTTTAAGCCAAGATCATCTCAAAAACTTTAAGAGGCCTCCATACCCAGGCAGTCCCTGTTATCACAAGGATCGTACATTGGGTGACAATCCCTCACCCTTGCTTATTCTGCTCCAGTGACCTCTTTGCTGATTCTCAAAAACACCATGCTTGCTACTGCCTCAGGGCCTTTGCACTTGTCATTTCCTTCTCTCCAAAACACTCTTTTTTAGAATATCCATGGAGCTGACACCTCACCACCTTCAGGTCATTATCCAAGTGCTATTTTGTTGTGACTATCCTTCTCGGAGGCATCTCCATTCTCCCTTCTGCTTTATTTTCTTTATACCACTTATTATTATCATCACTTCTTTTACTTATTTTTGTTTGTTAATTGTCTGTCTCCTTCAACTAGAACGTATGTTCCATATGCACAGGCACTTTGGTCTGTTTCATTTAGTGTTATGTCCCTGCTAAGTGCCTGCTACATAATAGGCACTCTGTACATATTTATTGAATGAATGATGGTGAATCCCCACCCCTTGCCTTTATCATTTTTTTTTAACCAAGAAGAGGCAGTAAAGCATCCACTCAAGGTTTGTTTGGCATCTATTCAATTTAATATTAAGAAATTTCTGTTTGCTTATCTGAAGAAATTGAAGGGAAAGATATGGAATGTTGCATGAATCTATCCTTATAAAAGCTAACACAAAATGGCTCCAATTAAAAATAAAATTAACAAGTGATTAGTCTACATTATGCTTTTGTTGTTGTTTGCATCACACTTATTTTTTCAATTTTGAGAACAACATTACAAACTGGGTAGGACACTTTAGTTCAGTTTTGGTAAATGCTTCTAACAGTAATCATTACACAAACATGACTCTTCTCTCTGTCTTTTCTTAAGATACATTGCTGATAATTTTAGATGTATTCTGGTACATGTAAACCAACTTTTTAAGACACACACAAAATACTGAATCTAACCATAGCACTAACTTTTCTAATAAAAGATGTCTCTATTAACATTCATTCAGTGTTTCATTTTTTTTTCTTGTTATGGTTTAAATCTCTGATGTGTAATTTCTTTTATCAGTTAACATATATGATGGTTAAATAAATATTAGATGAAAATAGTGACACCCCTTTATAGGGAATTAACAGCTATTGAATGGAGGATGTTAATATGGTTTTGGGGCTGTATAGATTTAAATTTAATAGTTCAATAATGCAACAAAACAAAAATAAGGACACTTATGTGCCATACCTGGAAGTCCAAAGATTGAGAGGAGCCCTGGGGGTTGGATCAGTGATATCATTAGAATCGAGATTTCTTCCATCTTTCTGTCCTACCATCCTCAGCATAAAATACTTTTCTTGTTAAAATAATAGATTCAAACCGGCAAAGTATCCTATCACTTCCTTTCAGCCAGCATAAAAAATTTCTTCTGTCCCATGTAGTTTCCTCCTAATTAGAGTTGTGCCTGGAGAGGCAGCCATTCCAAGTGAGCATCCCTAGAGTGGAATTCACCAGGAGGCAGTTACATAGAGGTGGGCAGCATGAGATGTAGATTCAGGCTGCCAGTGTTCAAATATTGGAATTGGACTTACCTTCTCATTAACCATGTTATCTTGAGTAATCAACTTCTCTGTGTCTGTTTCCTATTTGTAAAGAAAGGTAAAAGGACCTTGCTCAGGTACATTGAAAGTGTTTAAAATTATGCGTGGCATATGGTAAAGGCTCAGTGAATGTAAGCTGTCATTATTATCTCCCAGTTATGATAGATCTCCCAAGTTCAATATCAAATCAAGAATCGGCTGTTATCTAGACCATGTAGACCAGAGTTCAGGCCAAATCATTCTTCTTCAATTATCTGGAGCTTTTAAGAATTAAGCATTTCATTTGCTTAATTTATCTGAGTAATACAATATAAATGGTCACTGAGTCGGTGATGAGGATAAAGTTAGGGTATGAGGATTAATAGCTATCTGGTAGACAAATGGACGGGGGTTATATGTATAACTAATACTTAATGAAACCATGAGGCAGTAAACACTGTTCAACCCTACTGCCCAGCATTGGTAGCACTGGTAGTACGAAGATTGTCTGAGGAGAGAGTTTTATTTCATTTGGTATTTCACACGATACCTGATTAATTTTTTTGCATGTACACAAGTATGTATGTATGTTTGAATATTCTACAGACAAGTAGAAACAAGGAGAGAGATAGAAGTAGATTGTAAGACAAAGAATATTGTTATTATGAACCTTAACAATTAAAGATCAGGCAAGAACTGCAACAGGCTAAAATATCTGTGCAGAACCTATGGAACGATGGATTTTTTTTTTAGAGGCAGTCCTGATCAAAACAGCTTTTTCTTCATTGTTTTTCCTTTCTAAAGTCCTCTACTTGCTATTCTTGTCCCTTGGATACAGAAGTGGAGCTGATTTTACAAATGAGTATAGCTTCTGTGTTTTTAAAAAGCTGTAGGAAAATAAGTCAAATCCTCTGCTGTTGACATGAAGGCTTTCTGGAGAACAAACCCACTTGTCTACCTCTCTGATGAAACAACTTTTCAAGCACTTTCCCTTCATTACAAAAGTGAAAGATGGTGTTATCATTACACATAATTATCAGGCTATCTGCTCCCTTTTTCCATAAGAAAAGAGAGTAGGTTATTCATCTTGCAAGTACCATTTGGTTTTAGTAAAAAAAGTTTCTCTCTTTTTAAACATTTTGGCTAAATCCTAATATGTACAACCTTAAAACCATTCATTTGCTGCTGCTGGGAAATCCCCCGAAACCTAGGGCAGTGTGAAAATGAGAAGAAGGTAGTATTTTTTTTTAAAGCAGGTGGTTGTTTTGGCCACCTTTGTTCTGTTGATCATGGAGAGAATACCCCTTCCTCCACCTCATCTCCCCAAAGAATTCTAAGAAAACAGGTTAGGGTCAGTTCTCATGGGCCAGCAGCTACTCAGGACCTCTTCATTCTTACAAAATTGGTACTGGTGACCTAGCAGGTTGTAATAGCGTGTTTGCTTTCATTCTGGGAAAGAAGAAGGGACAGTCATGCATGCTCTCTGTATGTGTGTGTGTGTGCACGCAGAGTCATGCAACCTCTGTGGTGTGTGTGTGTGTGTGTGTGTGTGTGTATACAGAGATTGGATACAGAATTTGCCAAGGCCTTTGTTTATCAGCAAATAAGCTGTGCCCATTTGGACATTCTATCAGAATTCTGAATTTCTGGTTAAAAATCTCTCTGCTTGAACATGTCTGTCGGAAATCACTGCCGTTGCTATTGCCAGGGGTCATTAAGTGTACAGGGAAGGAGGCCAGGCAGAGATGCTCTTGCTTGTCTTAAATGAGCAAGGGTTAGTGCAGAACACTGGCAGATGAGCAAGTTATAGACAATCCCAGAGACTCCAGTCCCCCTCCTGGGGACTGCGAATTCTATGCCACTGTGAAGCGGCTTAGAAATGAGCCGACAAAGAAGTCCATTGACTTGAACGTGAATATGCTTGAATCACACAGAAGACAAGAATAAATCACCTTACAAATGTGTCTGCTGTAATTTTCTCCTCCTCCTCCTTCTAGCTCCCCCACCCCACCCCCACCCCTTTTGTTCTTGGTGGATGTTTTTGTTATCAGCTGCATCTTTCAGAAGTCGCCTTTTCAGGATTTTTCTAAGGGTGACTAGGGTGTGAGCTAGGTGCTGCTGCAGTATGAATCTTTTAAAAGCCGCCTAAGAAATATTTAAGACCCTGGTCTAGGAGGAACGGCTCTCCCAGGCATAATTTTTGGTGCTGGTTGCAGCAGGGAGCGTATGCTGGGAGGAAAGTATTATTTTTCTAAATGGAAGGTGTCAGATGGTCACGCAATGTGACTGCATGTTCGAGATCACTGCCTCCCATCTGCAATTTGTGACGTGTGAAAGATTCTGCCCAAATGTGCTCACCAACTGGAAATCCTCGGCACTTTTTTTCCTTATCAGGAGAGACCAAGATAACCAATGGTTTACAGATCATGGATCCTATCAAATTAATATCACTGTAGGATAAAATCTGTTTTAAATACAACTCCTAAACTCCAGCAAAGTTAACTAGTACAAACAAGTTCATTCATCTGATTAAGAACCGCTGCTTAGGAAACAACAACAAAATGAAATCTGCTTATCACTATACCTCACTTCAAAAATAGGCTGGATCTATAAAGAGGATATATTTTTTCCATGCTAATTAATGCCACCCATCCCCAGAACTGAAGTAAAGCAGTTTTGGATCAGGGTCCTTTTTTTTCCCTTGCCTTATATGCCCCTGAGTCTCTTTCTAATTAAACCCAGCAAAACTCAGAAAGGACAGACTGGTTAGCCTTTGCCTAAACTAGGGGTTCCACGTTTTTGAACTGAGCTCGAACCTTTGAGTTCTGTTTATTCTTGGCTAGGCATAATTCCCAGCTTCTCAGATAAAAGGGTCGTAAAAAGGCTCATAAGGTGCTTCGGACATCAAACGGCTCATACAAAACAATATCTTGATGAGTTAAGTGCAAATGAATCAGAAACATAATGGGCTCAAATCCCCTTGCTGTGCACAGGGGTTGACGGCTCAAGGAGAAAAGTGCTTGCCTCTGCAAAGCGCACCTGGGCTTTCATTACCCCCCAAACCCTGGGAAGGGAGTTTCTACATTTGGCCTAAGAGGTGAGTTTCATTTGCTTTGCTGAATTCTCACGTGGTAGAGGACAAAAAAAAGGAAGGTCTTGCTCAGCTTTTCAATTTCTCATTGCTAATCAAACGGGGACCTGGAAAGGGCTGGAAGGAATGACACCCTCAGGTGAGTGCCGAAGCCGTATTCATCCCCAAATCATTTTATATTGTATATTTTGCATCACAAAGCTCTTCACAATCAGTGACAAAACATAGAGGGATTACAAATTCAAGAAATGGATCACTATCACTGTTTTGTGAAGCAGCATGCTGCCGCTGCGCAGACTACAGAGGGAGTGACGGAGGGCTGAGATCCTCTGTGTGGAGGCGTCGGTCTGGAGTACCCGAGCACTGGCATGGCACCTGCTCCCCAGAGAGGTACCTTCTACCACACTTGGGGGTCAGAGGGCAACACCATCTCAGCTCTCCCCTCACAAACCGTTGCGGCAGATGGAGGCCTGCCAGGCTCTCTTCAGGGGTGACCCTGGTAGGCCTAGTGGAGAAAACCCCCAGCCACAGGGATGTGGAAAAGAACATGGCAAAATCTGTATCTGGTATTGTTGGGGTCCACAGGGGGACATGTGTGGCTACCAGGAGGCTGTTTCCAAATGAAATATCAGAAAATAATTAACAGAGAAATAGGCCTTTTACTCAATAATGGCTCTTTGCGTTGATTCTCAGGATTCTTAACTATATCAGTAAAGCCCTTCTCCCTCCTCTCAGCTAATCCAAATCTTGTGCATCCTTTAAGACTCAGAGCGGATCCATCCTTCTTCGTAAATATTTCCTCGTTGTTATTCATTACCCAAATGACTAATATGTTGTGGTCTTTCTCCTCTAAACTTAAGCAAGTTTTGTCTCTAAAACCATTTTGGCAATTAACCATCTTCTGCCTTGACTTGAGAGTCAATAATTTTTTTAGTGGGCTTGAACATTTCATAAATGTTTGTCTTAATTTTCTATTTAAATTGGGGGTTTATTTTTTTAATATTTATTTATTTTGACAGAGAAAGAGAGAGCACACATAAGCATGGGTGCAGGGAGGGGCAGGGGGGAGGGAATCTTCAAGCAGACTTCCTGCTGAGCATGGAGTCCCACTCAGGGCTTGGCATGGGGCTCCATCTCACAACCAATGAGGTCATGACCTGGGCCAAACCAAGAGCCCACTACTCAGCCGCTCAGCCAACTGAGCCACCCAGGCATCCTGGAGGTTTCTTGAGGCAAGGATTTGGCCTTACGTATCTTATATTTCCTTACTGGAGTAGGGGAAGGCTCCACGATTGTGCCAGGCACCGCATATGCCTGTAGGTAGAGGCCAGGAAATGGAGTCGAAGACACTGTCCCCTGTCTGTGTCACAGGGTAAGTGGTGGAGGGGAAATTTGAATCCTGACTGATGACAAAGCTTTTCCTTAGATGATAAACATGCCAGATAAAAAATAAGTAATTGATTTCTGCTTTAACCATGAAAAAAAAAAACAGAAAGAATTCTCATGAGTACATTCACCCTATTGTTTCAGCGTGAGAATATTCCTTTAATAGCTCTGCACGCCAGAAGCCTTGTCTTAGCTTCCTCCAGAGGAGGAGATGGCGTAGGTAGCAGCTATACAGGTTCTGATAGGAGTTACTGGCTGTGGTGGTTCCGAGTTTGCTATCAGCTGAGGGATGTGGCAGCCAGTATTTCCAGTTGCTGCCAAAATAGAAATCAGTCAGCTCCTGAGCTGAACCTCACTGACCAGCAGTTGTACCATACAGGATATGTTCAATATGTTCTTAAGGTTCTCAGTGGTTCTTGAAACTGGCTGCATGTTAGAATCTCCTTGGAGGCTTTTTAGAAAAACAACAATGGATCTGAATCCCAGGAATCCCACCTGACACAATTGGTCTGCATTGGGTGCAGGCATCTGCCTTATTATTATTATTATTATTATTATTATTATTATTTGTAAGCTCCCTAGTTTCTTATATGAATTCAGGGTGGAGGACCACTGAGACACCATGCTGGAGACCTAGCAGGTGAATTAAGAGAACCTTCAAGGGAGAATTCAGTGCTGATGAAAGAAACCCATGTGACAGCCCCTGACTTCACTTTTACACAAAGCAGGCACTGCTGTGCACATTTTCCCACTCTGCCCAGCAATCATGTTGGCCCTGGTCTGGAGAGAGCACATCTATGGAGTAAAGCCCAGAAGTTTGCTTTCCCCTTTCATGCTGTGATGTTTTGGGGGGAACTGCTATTGCTGGAAATGTGATTTGTCTGGGCGTAAAATAAAGACAGCAGAGTAATACACTAGATGTAAGTCCAAGGCAAGATCTGAATCAGATTTCAGATTTTTTAGAGTCCTCTGAAACCATGGGAGCTATTCTGTCTCCCTCCCTGTTGCCTCAGAGACATTGTACTTGCAGGCATCTTCTACTATTTATACCTCCTGGGCCCCAAGATCCTTCAGCTTACATTGCTAACCTCTCAGAAACTCAATACAGGGGGTGATCAACTGATACTTCAAACATGCAGAAGCAGAAGCCACCTCTGTAACGTTGACACCCTCCTGCATATGGAAGTCTTGTCTATGCCTCATCTGTGAGAGCCCCGCAGAAGGAAGAGGGTGGCCCAGTATGGCTCCCACAGGGACTTGCCCTGCTGCTAATGGGGATTGGAGAACATTCTACTTGACCTCTCTCCTCACATTTTCATTGTTCTGATGGCCGCTAGAGAGAGGAAGGTGTTGAGGTAAGGGTAAGAGGCAGAAAGAGGAAAGCCTTCTTAACCCTCTAGTCTGCACTCACCTTTTCTGTTACACATTATTCTGGATATTTATTTTTTTGCTCCCTTCTTTCTGTCTCCTTAGAGATGCCAGATACTCTCTCAACAGGAATGCTGGCAGGAGCATTTCTTGGGGGTTATATGGAATGGCTTAAAGATGGGAGAAAGATGGAGTAGCTACTAAGGATGGGAGATTTCCTTAAAGATGGGAGAAAGATGGAGTAGCTACTAAGTCCAAAGCATGGGGCAGAGACTGGGCAAGAAAACAGAAGGAATGGGGACTAGTAGGAGGAAATAGGTTTGCCATATTTTTTCTGTCTCTCTGGAATCTTCAAAGATTTGCCAGAACTTAAAATATTGGTATTCCTCTGTTCCTAGGCCTTATCTCTTCTCATTTTACATACACTTCTTGACAGATTTAATCTACTTTAAATTGTTCAATTATCTTGTTTTTCCCCCCTCATGTATATTTTTCCAAATATACATCTTTTAGTTTACAGTTCCTTTCCTGAACTGTAGACCTGCATACTCACCTATCAACTGACAAAAATTGACCTCATTCTTCTCCCCACTTCCCCAACATGTGCTTCTTACATATTTTATCTCAGAAAATGGCACTGTCCCTTCCAATTGATCAAGTTAAAAAGCATGGGGTTCTGTTAGACTTTCCTCTCTGTTTACTATCCCATATCCATAACCAGTTCATCACCAAATCCTAACTCCACTGTGAATATCTCTCAAATCCACCTCCTTCTCCTGAGTCTCTTTTGCCTGGACATTTCAAAGGCCTCGTGGTAAATCAAGTAATGCCACTCACAAAGATGTCTATATTCTAATCTCCATAATCTATGAATGTGTTACCTTAATGTGGCAAAAGGGACTTTGCCAATGTAATTAAGGATTCTGAGATAGAGAGGTTATCTTGGGTTACCTCTGTGGGCCCAAAATAATCACAAGTCTTTATAAGAGGGAAGCAGGAGGGCTAGAGAGAGAGGCAGATGTGATGATAGAAGCAGAGGCAGGAGTGCTGTGAGGTCATGAACCAAGGTACGCAGCAAGCCTCTAGACACTGGAAAAGGCAAAGAAATGGCTTCTTCTTCAGGAGCCTCCAGTCAGAATACAACCCTGCTGACCCATTTTAGATTGCTGAATTTCAGAATTGTAGGAGAATACATTTATGTTGTTTTAAGTCACTGAATTTTTTGAAATTTGTTGCAGCAATGATAGAAAACCAATACAGGCAAGTGTTTTCCTTCCCTCCAGCTACGCTGCCTTGTAGCTATTCCCCACCAAAGTCGCCACAAGAAGGATTCTCATGCACAAATCTGATCATAGCCATTCCGAACACCAGGACTCCCGGTGCTAGAATCTTTCTGTTTTCTTCTTAGTTCCTCCTCACCCCTGTTCTGGGGCACGCCACCTTTCTAAATGCAGCAGCAGAGGGTGTTTCCCTCGTGTGAATGTGTTAATATACCATAAACATATTCTTAAAGCATAACATACCCACTCCCTTTTAGGGCCAAACAATACCAATGACAAAATGGTGCTTGTACTAAAGCAACTGTAAGCAGAGAAAAGAGCGGTTGATCTTTTGTAGCATGATAACTCTCAGGGAGGTGGTATGGGCTTTACACTCTGTCTGAGGCCAGGTTTTGAGGGTCGCTTTTCTTTCCCTTTCATCTGTGAAGTGGAAGAGAGGGATGAAGGAACCTAAGAGTACCAAGGAGCCTGAGAATTGGTGTCCACATAAGGATGGGACCAGAAGGTACATGACTAGGAGGATGTCCCTACCTAATTGAGAAGCTGGTAGGGAAGAGAAAGAGACAGAGAAGCTAAGGTGAACTGCATGTAGACTGCCATAGAATGTTCAATCTTAAGATAAATTCTTTTCTTGAACATTTCCCTGACAACCCGCATGCAATTGATAACAGTAAGGTACCGTGGTGATGGATTGATTAGGTCCCATCACATCTCCCTTTAATGATGTTAAAGGGGTAGTAAGAAGAATCTTGCTTCATTACACCCCTGCCCTCAATAAAAAATTCAATCGTGTAAGCTCAGTATAACTAGGACTTTTTGTTTGTTTGTTTGTTTGTTTGTTTGTTTAAATCTGGCTCCTGTTTGTTATCCTCAAGTATTTTCTTTGTTCTCAAAAACCTATCAAATGTGCAAGTTTCTCTATGCCTAAGTTTCAGATTTGACATCATGTTTTCTTTTTTTCTTTTAGAGATTTTATTTATTTACCTTGAAAGACACACAGAGAGAGAGAGGCAGGCAGAGACATAGGCAGAGGGAGAAGCAGGCTCCATGCAGGGACCCCAATGTGGGACTCCATCCCAGGACCATGGGATCACACCCTAAGCGGAAGGCAGATGCTCAACCGCCGGAGTCCTGACATCATGTTTTCTAATGCCCAAGTCTGGTTTGTATTTAGCAGTATATGCTCATCTATCTAGAGGGGTTCATTACACTGTATTTTAATCATTTTTTTCTTTTTTGTCATTCTCACTAGACTTTAAACACTCCCAAGGGCAGGAACAATACCTTTCTTATCGAAGTATCAAGCATAGCTCTACCACAGGGGGGGATGTTTACTAAATATTTGCATAACGAATGCATGAATGAATGGAGGTAGGCCAGGCTGTGAAGGGCAAGGAGGTATGATGGCAGTTTAGAGACAGGGCTTTAATTTACAACTAAAGTGAGAAGAGAGGAGGCCAGAACTAACCTAGTTCCTAGAGGAAGGCCCTCTGTACTTTGCACAAAGTTGAGATTTTGCCTTCAGAGGTTGAGCATTTTGTTTTTCTTCATTGTAATAATTTGAAACTCATTTGCATGCCTCTGATTCACGAGTATCCTATTTCCTTTTAGACCATAAGTAACTCAAAAACAGGAACTTATGTGTTATGCTGTCTTTGAAAGTCTACAGCAATATTACTGTGATTTGCTCACTGGGTATGTACGATGATGGTTCATGACGGATGTGTTCAAGGCCCAGCAAAGACCTGTAAACCAACTCCTGTGCTCTGGAAGATCATCAATTGTTAGTCCCTTCTCAATCTTGATGTTTCTTTGAGTCTGCCACATGTGAAACTACTCTATACCTTAGAGTTGTCTTGCAGGTCATACATCTTAATGGTCTATATTTACAGAATTCCTGCAATTCTCTCCTCATTGTTAGAAACACACACAACAGTTATAGTCCTTGTGATTGCTCTTCCTTTTCAAATAAACTAGTCTCTCTCTCTCTCTATACACACATACACACACCCTACACCTTGAGATTTTCAAGGAGTATTATTAATGTCAGAGCTACAATATTAAGCAACTGTAGTGCTTCATATTCTTGAGTGATTAAATATACTAAAGATTCGTGGTTTGGTTATGTTTAATAGATACAGATTGAGAGCTCTGACAAATTATATGAAGACTAATAATAGTGAGCTCTTGTTTTCTGGGTATTGTTTACAAGAGAAATTAGAAAGGATAAAGGATTTGGATTTTATTCTTTATTAGATATAACATTGTCAAGAGAGATAGGCTATCATGGTTGGAAGAACTCTGTTCTGGAAGCACTGAGTTCTAGAACAATTCCTACTACCATTCAGCGCAACTTTGGGATAACTATCACTTCATTTCTCTTTGTTATGTTTCCTCACTAATAAAATTAGAGTACTGACCCCTTCCCAGTTCTAACAATTTATGATGAGGATAATTATAACTTAATATATGTAATGCTTGTTCTGTACTACACAAAAGGGGCAGAAAACTGCATTAAGTCGCTATGCCAAATGATGCCCTCTGATCCTAGAGAGCAAAATATAAGAGCCCTAAAGCAATACTGAGGCTATAACACTCATGCTAAAATTGAAGCTGTAGTCCAAGTAAGTTCCTGTAAATAGGACAGGGACATCTACTCAGAGAACAAGGGAAATTTTCTTAGAACTATTTCTTGTAAGATTAGAATACTCTGAACTCAATTTGCTATTGAGGACAGACTTTTAAATCAGAATAATGGATTCTCATGTGAATCAATGCAGAATTTCTGACCTAATGTAAATATTCCAAGGGCCACAATATGCTAATTTCTCCCTAAGGGCCTCCGTCCTCTTTTTCTTTCTTTCTTTTTTGTTTTTTTAGGTCCTGACTCTCTTAAACACTATTTAATAGATGCAGACTGGAAATCTTACAACAATCTTGAACCTAATCTGCCACAGTTCTTTTGCTCTTAATCTTTTGGTATTTGGCATTATCATTGATCCTAAAAGAAGACATGTTACATCTGTAAGTCAAGGTAGAGATTGAAGGAGGCCTCCAACATGCAGGGCAGATGGTGAGATGTCATGGTAAAGTCGATGCAACATCCACATGGATTAGGTTTGATGCCACTGACGCTCTGTAAGAGCTCTCAGGAAGATAAGGGTGCTTGAAAACTGCTCAGTGAGAGAGAAAATGTCAACACACATTGAAAAGAGCATTTCAAGGTCTTTGGTGGAAATTATTTTATCAGTGGGAGTGTTTTCAACTCCATCCCACAACTCCCAATCAGTGGCAATCTCAAAATCCCTCCAACTTTTTATGAGGTGAGGAAAGCCATCAAGCAGATGAAAAACAACAAGGCATCTGGAGCTGATGGAATCCCTGCTGAAATCTTCAAATCGGCTGAGGAAAATGCACACTATGGCTCCTCGCTCTTATCTTGAAGCTTGAGAATGATGAAGAAATTCCAGATGACATCAGTGATGCTACAGTTGTGACCATTTTAAGGCAAGGACACAAAGATAATTGAAAACAGAACACTCTCAGTCTTCTTTCTCAGGGAATTTTTTGCTGAGGGTGTCCATGACGCTTTTGGAAAGGTAACAGATACACAAAACATGTTTATTGGTTAACTTCTGTAGTTTGGTAAGGCATTTTCTTTCTTTTTCTTCTTCTTCTTCTTTTTTTGTTTTTTGTTTTGAGTTGCACTGATACCAAACACTGCATGCCACTGCAGATTCTCACTGTGTCATGAGTATATTATAATTTTCATGTGTATCTGATCATCCCTAGACATCTTTAAGGGCAACGATTGCCTTATTCGTCTTTCTGTCTCCATAGAATCTGTACATAGTAGGCGCTCCATAGATGTTGAGTAAGTGAAGGAATTACTTGGATGTTACTAAGAGTAAGATTAGTCAGTTGCTTACATATTGCATTTAACTGATAAATGAGAACAAGTTTGTTGTATTGCCTCAGGCCCCTCTGGCCACAATATCAGAACCGCCCCCCAGAAGAAGATGGAGTCAGATTGCACACAGGCATTGGTGGCCACTTTCTTTTATTATCTACATACATAAGAGCAAATGGTGGAGAAGCCTGGAGAAATGGGAGCTGGAGGTCTGTGAAGGATAGGAAAACACGAATAAGGAAGCTTGAATGCCAACCTTTGCTTTGGGGGCTGCTGACCTAGTTTCCAATCAGAATTGAGCAGTGAGCTTCCTCAGGGTCATAATGAGCAGCACTAACCCTCCCATCCTGCAGAAGAGCGAGCTCACACACAGAGGTTAATTGACGGGTCATTCCCAAACTCGGAGCCAAGCTCTGATTTGGCTGTACAGTTTGCATCCCTCTGTCCTATACGGAGGCCAGAAGGCCAAACAGAACTGGTCCACAGAAGCTTGTGGGGTCTGGGGTGGGGACAGCGTGGGTCCGCTCTCTGCTCCACAGACACAGAGAGAATGCAGTGCACTATGTTAATTAACACTTAAAGCTGATACAGACGAAAATAAACAAATGCGCACCCATTCTGGTTCCACTTCTAAGACCTCATCCCGAGACCGTAACACAGTTTGTTTTACAGCTTCCCTGGTCACGTGAGAGCCAGCATAATGAAACCACTCTAATCTCTATTTTTCTAAAGTCTGTGTAGATACAGATGGCTCTGTTTTGGTCTCTGGGTTTTATTCTTATTTTGCCACAATTTTAACCTTTTATGTATCTCTTTCTGTGAGATATTCTCACTGTTTCCTCACTGCCTAGAGGCTCTGAGAGGCCTTTCGTTTTTCGTTTTCCAACAGTTGTGTCATATTGTTCTTCAGAATATTTGGAATTTTTTTTTTTTTTATTACAGAAGATGTATTGCCATTGTTACCGAGGATCCTGATACAAAGGGATGCCATCCTCTGATTCACAAGAAAGTTTGTATCAGCTCCACTTTTTAACAGGAGGGGTTGAAGAAGAGATGTTTGATTTTCAAAGTATCCATAACAGTTGTGCCTGGAAGGCTGCAAATAGCAGAGGAAGGACACAGGAGGTTATCACCTCCAGCATGTGTTTTATGCTTGTGGGAAGAAAGAGAGAATCTGAGGTAAAGAAGAGAGTCATAAAATTAAGAGGGCTGGATCTGACACAGGTTCTGAAAGAGAAAAAATCAGGACATGGCCAAGCCTCACAATTCAGGAAAAAATGGCAACATATAAACAGCCTGCAGAGCACAATTTTCGATCCCATCAATTCGGCACATTCTGAGCACTAGACTCCAGCGTCCAATTGCAATAAGAGAACAGACAAATATAAAAATGACCAAAGCATCCCCCACATGTTTGCATAAATGAGGTAAGCAGCTCAGAGGAGGGATTTAAAAGAGGACTCTGCATTGTTCTTGGAGTCACTCAAGCATAGTAAGGGTGGAATTCCATCTGTTCAGTTCAGTTTGGTTCAGTGAACTGGGTCACTTTTAATGGTTCACTAAATTCTGACTATCTAAAAATTACAGTTAATGTGTTTTAAAAATCTTGAGCTGCATGACAAGAACACCTTATTACTTGTTCTTCCTTGCCCTTGGGTTGAGCACCTCAGAGGATGGGTAAACTAGAGTGCCTTCCATGAGATTGGAGAATTGGGTCCCTGTATCCCATGTCAGGTGCCACCAATAGCTCTCCATTAAAACCAAGAAGCAAACTCATTTTATATCCCTTACTAGATCCTCTCCCTGACTGGAGTGTGGAGGCTGGGGTGACTATTTCTCATTCATGTGTGATCGATCTGGGAACATCCTCTCTGAGGTAGAGGAAGGAGACACGCATAGAACTAGAAAGCAGAAAAACTATTATAGAGAAAATAATTGCATGAGAGAAAAAAATCATAATTCATGTTTCAGGGGTAAATGTGGAAGTCTCAAAGCTCGGGATGCTCTAGGGAGGTATTTTAAGCTTTTGGCTTTTCAAGGAAGTGGTTTTTGTCCAATTCATATGATCTAAACAATTCTCAAACTTCTAAGGAGCTGTGAGTAAACCTGAAAGAGGAAGAGAATTATGTCCCCTGGATCTGTGATAAGTGCATTGGTTGACCTCTGCATAATAAAACAAGCTTCTTATCACAAAATCTAGATAGTTTTTATCTTGGGCATTATTAAGGGGGATGGGATTTGAGCTATGTGGGAAATACCTTTATAGGCAAGATGAAAACGTTAAGAATTAGAATGAGAAATAGGGAGTGGATTTTGTTCCGTCATTGGATTGGGGTAGCCTTATTTTATTCTCCATGTCACCTTTACATATTAAAAATATATCTTACCCCTCCTGGTTACTGATCTACATGACTTGACTTCTAGTTGCAAGGTCCTGCTTGATATGTCAGTATGACAAATCATTGGTGATGGACAAGAGCAGCAAGAGTTGAAAGCAGCGCCTGAAGTTTTCAAATAGGAAATGACACAAAAACAGACCAAAGATAGCCGCCAAGTTTAAAAAATGACACTCTTTCCAGATACAATTTTAAAAAAGATAACTATATTTGAAATAAATACCTTAAAATTAGGACCATGGCTACTGAATAATTATGAAGATGATCAATTAAATCTATAATGCTGATGGTATTTTTTCTTTCTACTCAAACATAACTAGCATAGATTTATTTGTTCAAAATGAAATTCAATTTTTGGAGGTTTAGGTACATGTGAGTCTAGAGGAAGCCATCTACATTTGATTCTTTTTTAAAAATGTTTTATTTTTTCACTTAAATTCTAGTGAGTTAATGTATAGTGTAATATTAGTTTCATGAATAGAATTTTTTTTTCATGAATAGAATTTAGTGATTCATCACTTACATATAACACCCAATGCTCCTCAACAGTGCCCTCCTTAATCCCCATCACCCATTTAGGCCATCTCCCCTCCAACTCTCAGTTTGGTTTGCTTTCTGTAGTTAACAGTCTCTTATAGTCTACTTCCCTCTCTGTTTTTTTTTTTTTCCATTCCTCTATGTTCATCCATTCATCTGTTTTGTTTCTCTAATTCTACATATGAATAAAATAATATGATTTTCTGCAATGGACTTATCTCACTTAGCATAATACACACTCTAGTGTATCTGATTCTTAATGGCACAGGTGTCTTTCTGAAATATGACAAGTTGTGTTTTTTTTCCATTCAATAAGTGCTGAAACACATGGAGAACTGCAGTCAGGGCACTTGTTTAGGGTTGCATTTCTACAAGGTGGAGGTACACAGTGATTTGTGGGTGTAGGCTCAGTCTTTCAGGGAAGGAATTGCCCTCACCTTTAGCCTTCCTTGGAACAGTTTTCACAGCTGCTGGCTTGGAGGGCATGTCCACATGCCTTTAGAAATGGCCCACCGACCTCTGAGCAAGGGCTGTGCACTGCTGTGGTTTCTTCTCCAGCCTGTATCTTTCCATAATCCCCTTTGGGGCTACCAGTAGTAGAAGACATGGCTGAAGGGCCTCTCTCCTGTGACCTAATTACTTCTTAGCTAGTCTTCCTGGCCCTGTCTCTGACTGTTCTAACCTATTCCCTGTGCTTCCATCATGGTGATTTTTCTTGAACATCAATGAGATGGAATCTCCCTGCTTAAAAGTCTCCGTAGCACCCATAGGATAAAGTGTAATTTCCTTAGCAGACATACATCTTTTCATTATAGCATTATTCCAGAAACATTCTGGGTCTCTTTATAGATTCATTACCATTTCTTGAGTTCTTGCTCATCTTTGAAGGTCCAGCTTAAGTCTCCTCTTTGGAAGACTTCTTCGATTACTCTACCTAGCCTTTCCATTCTCTTCCATACCATACCATGGATACCTCCAGTGGAGCAGCTGTCTTGGGGTATTGTAATGCTGTGTCCATCTTTCTTCCTATTTCCCCATCTAGACTGTGTTGCAATAAAAAAAAAAAGAATGTACTCATGCCTAACACAGTATTGAATGTTTGTTGAAAAAAAAGTGCTTAATTGAATGGGGATTATTTTTTTTTATGTGATTAGTTCTGTTTTCTGTTCCAACTATCCACCTTAGTATAGTTCCAAGGTACTATTTCCATTTCTGTTATTTGTATTTCCATTACTTTCTTTCATAATATTTATGAATATAAGTTTATTTGGACATGTGTTTGTTTATTGATTTTTCTCTATCAGTAGAATATAAACTTCATAAAGCCAAGGATGCCATCTCTTTTGTTTATACTATATCTCCCCTTCCTGGCTTTATATCTACTTAGCAAATATTTATTGACTAAAACAATGAATGAATTAATGAATTTTCCAGCAGAGGATATTAAGATTACAAATAGCTTACTTCCAATTCTTTAGGTAATGACCAAACTTATTGCTTTTCCTTTTATTTACTTTCTTCTTGGTTTTGGTGATTATTTCCTATAGTCTCCTTACTGTTTAAAACAAAAAATCTTGCAGCAAGAAAAGAATAAAAATGAGTGAGGAATTTACAAAGAACCCCTTTTACATGATGACTTTGGAATCCTTTTGTGAATGGCTGAGTTCCCTCAGTTCATGCACCAGTGATTACCCCTTCTCCTTTCTGTTGCTTCCTTTCCTACTCACAGGTCTGCCCAAAGCTGCTGGCTAAGCTGCCTCAAATACAAAGAGGAATTAATATTGTAAGGACATTTAGAATTCAGTGCCTGCTCCACTGTGATGTTTTAGGAAATCAAGGCAGGGCTTCAACCCTGATAGTAAATGGAAATCTCAATATATTTGGATTTAAACTCATCACAGGGCATGCCAAGGTGGCTCAGTGGTTGACTGTCTGCCTACCACTCAGAGGATGATCCCCAGATCCTGGAATCGAGTCCTGCATCAGGCTCCCCATGGGGAGCCTGCTTCTCCCTCTGCCTATGTTTCTGCCTCTCTGTGTGTGTGTGTGTCTCTCATTAATAAATAAACAAAATCTCAAAAAAAAAAAAAAAGAAACAAAACAAACCTCACCACCTCATCATGGGCCTATTTTATGAGTCATTATCTAATAATGTTGTGAAAATTGAAATTCTAGGGTAAATGGGGGCCTGAATTTTTGCCTTCCTCTTTAGCCCTACCTTACTAATACCAGCTCTAAGTCGAGAAAGGGGAGTTAGGATCCAATACTGAGGAATGTGTGTGTGTGTGTGTGTGTGTGTGTGTGGTTGGCTGCAGAGGTGTGTGTGTGTGTGTGTGTGTGTGTGTGTGGCTGCAGAGATGCCCCTATGTTAGACAAGTGGCTTAATCTATCTCATAGACACTTCACTGTCTGAGTTGAGGGGCTCCTGTGAGTGAGCAGGCCATCCGAAGGAAGCATCTAGCAATCACAGCTGTCCCCAGTGATACTGTCCCCTCTAGTTTCACCAGTCTTCTCTTGGCTCTCCAGAATGGGGTCTGCCACCAACATGCCATCTATCTTGATTCAGGAGCTGAAACAACTGAACACCAGGAGATATAAATGCATAGATATATCTCATTTAGTGTTGACACAAGTCACTTCATCTTGATGAGCTCAGTTTCCTCACTGACATTAGCTGGATGGTGACAGTGACTGCTGTATGTGTTGTTTAGAGGGTAAGGCAATGTGTAAAGTGTTCTGCGTCAATCCCTTGCACATTACAAGAAAAGTACAGTGGCTGTTATCACTATCACTAGTAGTCCTGTTAACTGGTTAGAATAAACTGGGGTTATCTTTTTCTCTTCTTCACATATTGCCTCATTAAAAATAAATGCCAGGCTCCAGAATTCAGAACCATCCCCTAATGGCTAAGAGCACAGATTCTGAAACTAGGATATTTGGGTTTGAATTTTGGCTCCTTAACTTAATGGGTGGGTAACTTTAGGCAATTTATATTTAGCCTCTTTGTGCTTTAGTCTTTTTATTCTGTAAAATGAAGGCAAAGATGGCACCTATTCCCCTGGTAGGAGGTAAGGAGTAACTTATTTGGAAAGCTTGGAACAGTGTATAAAGTAAACATGTAATACCTGGTAGCCATCATTAATATCATTCTTGTTAACACTGAGGGTTGTAGGGTAAGGAGGGGGGATTGGATTGTACAAACACATTATATAACTTCCTCATAAAGCTCCCAAACTGTAGAGCACAAGATAGCCAGCTCTTCCAAATCTTCACAAGTCTCTTCTTCCCACTTCCAGGCTAAATCTTCTTCCCTACAAACTCTTCTTTTTCCAGGCCACACCCCTGTGAATGTGTAAACTAGCCTAATCCTTGTTGCCTTCTCTTTCTTACTGAGGAGCAGAGCAGCTCATTCAAACAAATAATAAATAATTCCTTCTAAGAGAGGGCCACGGCTGTAAATCCTTTATACATCAATATTCTCTCCAGATCAAGATTGCTTGATTACATTAATGATTTATCCAAATACATATCACCAAGCTTGCAGATTGGCTCCTTTGCTCCCATTTCATATGCACAAGTGCTTTGGTTCAGTCATGTCTGGATTGGAAACTGGATCCAGCAATCCATGCTGCTCACCTCAGACCAACTCTAGTCCAGTGGTTGGTAAACTCTTGTTATTTATAAGATTTATGCCTTACTTTTTCCCTGCCTGCGGATTCCAAGATTAGCCCTTCTAGCTCTGGACTTTATTTCAGCTCTGCAAATGGAGTCCTGTCTCTGTTTCTTACCATCTGAGAGAGAATACTATCTCTTTGTCTGAACTCAAAGGACACTCTTTGGTGCTTTATGCTATCAATGCTGAGGGAAACAAGCCAGAAAAACTGTATTGAAAACCAGAGTGCCAGATACTTAATATTTGTTTGAATTTCACAGTAACCAGGTAAAATAAGTTGTATCATTCTTTATCAGATGCTGAAACCAGGTCTCAGAGAGGCTGAGTGACTTGCCGAAAGACACACAGTAAGTAGTAAAGATAAAATTTAAAACTGAGTCTGTTAAGCTTTCACAGACTGTGTTTGTTTTTTCCATTATATAATTTTGTTTCATTATGCTTAGAAAATGGTGTTGTTTAAAATTTTAATGTATTATATTTTAATTTTATATATGGTTTTAATACTATTCTCCTGGAGGTGAGATTATGAATGAAATGTATTGAGTATTTTCTCTGTACGTCTCCATCTTTCTCATTTTTCTATATTATCTGTATATGTACATATATAGGTATACTTATTACATATCATCTATTATTTATTGAGAATTTACTTGATGTGAGGCTGACAAAAGCTTCTTCTTCACTGTTTTCATTGTGACAGAAACATAGAAACTATATCCTTGCCTTGGGATGGTCAAGGACCAGCACTTAGCAGGGCCAGCATTTGGCAAAGCCCCACTTTCACATTCGCTTTCTGGCCTAGCATTCCAGCTAGGCTGGCCTGGAAGTTGGGCGTTGTCTCCTTGACAGCTCTTCTATCATAACATGTTCCTGCAAGAGCTAGTCACAAACTTGCCAGGTCTCACTGAACTCCTGTTTCAGATTTGAGAGATGAATCCAATATCAACTGATTTGCAGAACTGAGATGAGTGATAAATACCAAAATCCCTCTCCCCTGGGGTTAGTTATTTCTGCCAAATTTCTTATTGGTTAAATTTTAAGAGGTGCCTGTTCAAGGACCTACCCATCCAAAGAACTCAATCACAAATCTGCCAGGGGCCATTCCCTCTATTGGAGTCATTTATCTTAGTTGCTTAGGGTGGTACCTTTTCTTTTAAGAATAGTTGAAAAATTATTAAAAATGTAGATGGAAACTATATTAATATGTTATTTGTGAGGATTGTACATGAATGTGAAATATCAGAGAGCAGGATAAAAACTCAGGAGACACTTTGGGTCTGTTATAACTACCTAAAGTACTGGTTAAGGAAAGTCAAGTCTGATATTTGGAAATAGGCAATTAATTGGGAGTCACTCTTAATCACTATATATTCTTTTAAACTGCAAACTTCCAAAAATGCTAGAATGAATATATAATTACTATGAAATGGATCTCAGAATAGTGATCAAAAATGTTTGTTGTGTGTGAGCATGTGAAAGCATGTACACATGAAGATAATTTCAAAACTGGAATGTTTATGATAGGTAGTCTTAGGTACACTGGATCCCCAGCCCCTACACATGACTTTTTGAAAGATAGTTAAATTTGGAAAAGCCAGTTAGAAGACTATCAACAATATAGCCAGCAGTAAAGACAAGCAGAGACTCTGCAGTATTACACTTCTCTAATAATATCTCCTTCTTTTGTCCCTCTCACTCATAAACTGTCTAGCTAGATGAGAAAAATGAAGACAGAGAAGAAAAGGGATCAGTGAAGATAAAGGTTGAGCAAGACAGTGATGGAAAGCAGGCAAATGGTGCCAGTGGAGTACATGGTGGAGGGCGAAAAAGGGTGGGAGCTGCAGGTAGAAGAAGCTCATGTGAGAGAAAAAGAGGAAGCTCTTATTGAAATAGGATTCATAAGTTAAGATGTTGAGACCAAACATATACATCAGGGATTTTTAAGATCAGAAATATTTTATAAAATTGAAAGTGGGAATGGGCAGCCCGGGTGGCTCAGCAGTTTAGAGCCTCCTTCGGCCCAGGGTGTGATCCTGGTGACCCAGGATTTAGTCCCACATCGGGCTCCCTGCGTGGAGCCTGCTTCTTCCTCTGCCTGCCTCTCTCTCTCTCTCTCTCTCTCTCTCTCTGTATGTGTCTCTCATGATAAATAAATAAAATCTTTTAAAAAAATTGAAAGTGGGGAAGGACAGTAATCAGAGCAAGGGTCTGGCAAGGGAAAAGGAGTGCAGGGAAAGGAGAGACACAGTCCAGCATGGACACTTCATCTGTTAGTTTAGGGTCAACTTTGTGTGTACATACAGTTGTATCATTTAAAAATGCAAATGGCTTACATAATTTATTGTTGCATAGCTCTATTGGGACAAAAAGCTCTCATGTCTACTGTAATTGCTATGTCAAAAGCCCTATGAAGTCCTTAACTGAGTCAGAATCTTCTATTATTGTCTGTGAGTACTGTTTGTTAATGATAACATAGACCTCATGGAATACCTTGGGTGTATTCTGCTGGTGAGCAGCTTGACCCTTAAGTGACAGATACCTCCACCTAGATACCAAGAACCACGCTACTGGCTCAAAGTCATGCAACGAGGAAGGTAAGAAAAAGTGGATGTATCATGTCTGAGGAGAAGAGACAAGCTAATTTCCCTGTCGGTGTATTTGAATATTCTGAGAGTGAAATAGGATAAGGCTTGTATATATTTTTGTTTATTTTTCATAGATTTTACTCTTTGTCCTTAACAAAGAGAAGGAAACGGTAGGTTTATCTTTCTCTCTGCACCTGCAAATATGACCTCCTAAGGAAAAGCCAAAAGGATGATCCTTTTCTGATTAGGAAGTAGGAAGTTTGACAGCTTCTGAAAAATAAATGCCTGTATTCCATTTTCTAGCAGGCTACTGTGGTTCGTCTTCTGTCTGGGAACTGGATGAAAACGTCAGTGAACACCTCAAAGGTCAGAATTTCAGAACTGCTGCCACAACTGTATTGTCACCAAGTATTAATGACTCTCTCACTCGTTCTCTTTTTTTAAGAGGCTTGGTCATGTCCGGGGGAATGCCAGGTACATTTTTCTTAATGTATGAGCACAAGTTACATATAACAACCTAACAACACAATACTGCCTCTTTAATGCTAATCTATTCCTTGCAATCTACTAGATACATGTAGAGTCATTGGTGTGTATCAAGAGAGCAAAATCAGATTCTGAAAATATCTGAAAGGATGCACTAGAGTGTACATAATAATGTATTTTAATCTGCCAGGCCTTAAAATTAATCATGAATTCCCACAGAGATTTTAATAATTTTGAGATGATGTTTTTTTTATTTTTTTATAGAGTAATATTCTTGGACAGAGTTTTCTAAATGCTGCATGGGAAAAAAAAAGTCAGTGGGGGAGGGGGAAATGGGGCAATTTCTCACTTGCCATAGCAGAGGAGATATGTTGACTAGGGGAACATGTTTTCTTTTGCTCCTAACTAAAAAGCAAGGTAGATGTTTCAAAGAAAGACTTTATCACTCCATAAATGCTGGCAAATCACAGGAAGTTTATTAAGGGTAATAATGTGCATTTGTTAAGCAGAGGAATAGTCCTGAAGGGAAGAGGTCCCCTCTGGTGATGGGGTGGATGCCTCTACTGCATTAGGGAACTTGGCTGTCAGCAGTTTTCAGAGTTGCACGGGAGGAAAACCTTGGTAATCAAACTGCACTAGGCTCAGAAAGGGTGACCATATTATTTATTGTTCAAACAAGAACTTTTGAGAGGGGAGAATAAAAGTAAATAATCACACCGGGACATATGCTTACCTAAGCTGGAGGGCACGTAGCAAGGATACTATAGAGATTTGGGCTTCGGATCTAGCACCACCCTTGCCTCTCAAAGAAGTGTGGTCATATCTGTTCCCTTTAACTAACCAAGATGCTGTGATCAAAGCCCATTTAGGTTCTTCCAAGTTAATCAGACAAAGATACTAAACTTATTATATAGCATTTTTTATAAATGTAAACTTATTATATAGCATTTTTTTCCTGAAAAGTAGATAATTAAAAATATACTGTAGGCTGAAGATGGGGATTTTTCCGAGCACTAGGAAGAAGGAAGCTCCTAGAGGATATGCTGGGTTTTCTATACCTTTTTAACTCTCCACAAATACCTCACTACAGTGTCTGGGTATGAGGAGAAGTGAATTGCTTTGTGGTTGATCAAGTCCTTGGTAACTTACCCTGAAGTGTGGTTGTCAGAACACATCTTAGTCCTTTTTCTTCCTATCCATTAGAACAGAGTTTTTAAAAAGTGTGTACTTAATTTCCCTCTGTCTCCATCTGAAAACATTTTCTAAGGAGTGAGGTAGATGATGGTGTGCAGGAAGTAGGTGAAATGCTATTATTGACCTCATTATTGTAGGAGAACCAACTCATTTTTCTTGGCCAGTGTTTGTGTGGAGTGTGACTGGAAATTTTAAGTAACCGAAATTATACATATGAGAAGGAGGTAGAGATAGGAGAAGTTCCAGGGAACAGATGTGTAATTATAAAGACAGGACAAAGGATTTTACCCGAAGTACAGTACTTCATATAATCTGCAGACTGGTAGAATCAGAAATCTCACTAGTGGTGTGGTCTTCTGTGAGAAACTATTTTATTACTCTTTGGATCGTATGGTGGAATACAATTTGTAAAATTAACTCAAAAGAACAGTAAGTAAACAAAGAAAGTCATGATTATTCAGACCCTTAGGGGTAGAGAAAAAAAATTTCAGTTTGGGAAGAGTTGCTTTGTGAGAGCTTGGTTTGTCCCCATGATGAGTATGTAGGTATGTCCCTAGGCAAGGACCTTGTCATTGCTGCAGGTGGGGACCTGAGGTTGAAGGGTGGGGGCTGAAGGGGCAAGACAAGCAGCAACCCAGACCTCTTTGGGAAGTCCTCCCTGGCCCCAGGTGAGAGTCATGGAAACAAAGAAATGGGTGGCAGGAACTCTACGGATGCCTTGAACCAGCATTTCTCCTTCTTCCTAGAGTTACTCTAAGAAGCCTAGGAGAGCTTGAAAGTTTCTGTGCTTCCTGAGGTGTATGGAACACCACCAAAAGGGCTGGTGAAAGCCAAGGAGCCTTGGGTTGAGATGTGGGGACATAGAGAGATCGTGGGAACCTGATGAGCAGTGGCCATGTGGGGGCCCAAAATATCTCCATGGAGGGTGATTAGGGCAAAATGACCAAAGACAAAAAAAAAAAAAAAAAAAGAAGAAGAAGAAGAAGAAGAAGAAGAGTGACTTCTCACTGAGAATTTGTAGGGAACAGAAAATGCCTGAACTCTCACACACCCTCAATACTTCTATAGGAGAATTGATAGGCCTATAAATGGACTGAGCTGGCCCTAAAGAGGCTAAAACAACCTTGAGGTATCTGAAAACAAGTCCTGAGTGGACCTGAATTGCATGAAAGCAAATTTCCTTAATTAGGTGAAATATGGAGCTAAAATGGGTATTACATGGATACAGAATAAAAAAGAAAGAAAGAAAGAAAAAGTCCTGCATTTTGCGCACCTGCATATTTGCTGTGGCATATCCAACTCACTCTATTGGTATACTCATTACTTAGCTTTTTGCTCCTTGTTTGATAGGCACCTTAGAAATACTCTTTCCAATGCTTAAATGGAATGAAAACAACAATCTCTCAAAAATAAACCAGCAAAAAACAACATAGCACAACAAAACAAAATCCTCAGTAACGAGTGCATGAATGTCAAGTTGAACACTTGTCTTAAAGCTTTAAAGAGCTCTCCTGGGAGAGGGTTGATGAACCAGTGCCAACCCTCACTGGGGACAGGAAACCAGTAAAGGAGCTTGAAGCTCGGATAAATCACCCAGTCCTAGAGGTGGACCCACTATCGGGATATGCCAACCAAAGGAGAGTGAGACTGGAATCTTTGGAGATGTTTAAAAATGGGACAGACAAGAATCTATCTGAAAATCATTTATGTCACCCTGTTTAGAAATAGGTGAATGATGATTTCTTCATTTCTTCTTTTTCTCAAGAAATATAGCTTCAGCTCTAATCAGAGGTCAATTTATCTTCACTTTACAAGTCCCGATTGTTAATACATTCACAGCGAATATTTTAGAATCAAAGCTGCAGTTTCTTTTGAAGATAGTATTTTAATTTTTGATCAATATTGTGTGTTTGATAACAGACCTGGCATACAAAGCTAAAAATGCCACATGCCCTGTAGGGAGCCTTTTATTTCTAGTGACATATATTGGAGTTATTCTTCTTTGTTCATATGATTTACCTTCAAAAATCTATTGAATGTGCCCCCAGAGAAGTGCAGATAGCTGTTTTAATAATCATATTGGTATTCGGGTGGAATGGAGTGGGATAGAACTGAAAGAACTTGCAGGGAATATTGTTCCTGGAATCTCTGGTTCCACCAGCCTGCATATCATATTTAAAGTGCAGTAGTATAGCTAGTGTTTGCAGAATGAAATTAGCAATTCCATTCTTATAAATACTGATATTTCACCCTCCTTCTGAGCTTTGAGAGTGGCATGATCTCAAATCATATCAGAAGTGCCACAATATGCTTCTAGGTCAACAGATGGCAGGGTTACACTATCTCTGTCTCTCTCCTGCCAAGGACAACAGGAATTTATCCAGACCATTTGACTGTCTGGTGTCCAGTGTTGGCCTTAGGAGAGCTGCTATGCAGGTCTCTGAGTTCTGTTTCTGACCCCAGGGATTATGTGCTGTGAGAAAGACCTGATGACTTGAGGTAGCCCTCAGGCTTGACCCTCACCAGAGGTTTAGTTACCAAACATATGGAAGCAAAGGAGGACTGAATTCTTTAAGTATAACAGAAAATACAGAGTGGTAGAGTAATAGTTCATTTTAATATCTCTTGATCTTTTGCTTATGGTATTCTTCTTGGGATGTTGCCCATGACAATATGAGTCCTAAACTGCACTTTTAGGATATAAATAGTTTCACAAATGTGAAAACTCCCAACATTTGGACAGGACAGAAAGGGTTTAAAGACCCCAAATGACTAGAAGAGGAGTCTAGCTTTGTGGTTCTCAGAAGACCCCCCCCCCCCCAAATCTCCCTAGCACATTATAAAATGGGCAATTTAGCAATATATATATATATTATATATTTTAACACAGTACCCTATGAGGCAGATATTATGTCTATTGTACAAATGAGAAAACTGAGAGATCTAGAAAGGTGAGGTAACTTGCTCAATATTCCACAGATAGTAGAGAGCAGGGTGGAGATTTGAAATCAAGTGTGTTTGTTCCAAAGTCTATACTTTCGTTCTATGCATGAAGCTTTCCTAGGGTAGGAGCTACACACTGATACTTGCTACTTCATAAAGGGTGCTGGACTTTAGTTGTGGCTTAATATGATAACTAGCTAAGTAGGGGGAGGGGTGGAGGGAAGGGGAAAAGGAGAGAATCCTCAAGCAGACTCCCTGCTGAGCATGGAGACCCACAAGGGGCTCTACCCTATATCCATGAGATGATGACCTGAGCTGAAACCAAGAATCCGATACTCAACCCACTGAGCCACTCAGATGCCCCTACTCAAGTTTCCTTTTATGAGATCTTCCAGTTCTGGTGAGTGATGGTGAGATTTGTTCCACCAAGGCACAGAACGTCTCAGGATGTGTGCACAGCACATCAAGACTGGGGCAGTTAGGAAGTGAATCCTGGCCCTTGAGTGTCCGGCTTGCTCCATCATCTGCCGTTTATAATGTCTGAAAGGCATTTCTTTTAAATTGCCTGTTAGCCTAGGTCATTGTGTGGGAGCAATTAATTTCTCCAGGTACTCCTCAGCATTTTTCAGCTACCTTCAAAAATCAACCTTGTAATATTTTAATTGAACCATATCACTTGTGTTTCTAACATTGATATGGATTTTACACAGCTGTTTACACTAATATGTGTTAAAATGCCTAATTACCGCTGCAATCACAGGCTGGCTCAATAGTCTTGCCAGCTCTTAAATATATGGTCCTGTCTTAATCAAACACAAACATCAATGAGCATCTGAAACTCCTGCAATTTGTAAACTGGATTAAGGGCAATAAATGTGACCCTTCAAACAAGAACACAGAATTTTGCATATTTCATGCTAAAATGCTCATCTGTTTGTTTTGCTATTGTTTCCTGGATTTTCAAAAATGCTTGTTGATAAAATGAGGTCAGAATGCCAGATGAGGTGGGTGTTTATAGTGGGATTGAGAGGAAGGCTTTAAGAAGGCCTGAGAAAGGCTGTACTCTCTATAATAGCATTTAAAAAAAAGATTTTATTTATTTATTCATGAGAGACACAGAGAGAGAGGCAGAGACACAGGCAAAGGGAGAAGCAGGCTCTCTGCAGGGAGCCCGTTGTGGAACTCAATCCCAGGACTGGGATCATACCCTGATCTGGAAGCAGATGCTCAACCACTGAACCACCCAGGTGTTTCTATAACATTTTTTACGTGTGATTTCATAAACTTATATTAAATTGTTAGCTGATGATTCTTTAGCCAATTAGGTAAACTTGTTATCACTTATTTTTTAACAGATATTTGAGGAACTCTGGAAAGAGCTAGTATATGGGTGTAACATCAGAAGAGTCAGTACCAGGCATGTAAGTTTCTCTGGGAGCATGGAGGGGCAAGTGATTGTTTGCTCTGGAAGTTGGGGGAAGACTACATAAATAAGATATATTTGCATTGGAGAAATGGAGGATTTTCCAGGAGGGCAAGGAAGGGAAAGATAGATAAGAAATAGAGAAAAGCAGTCATAAATACTGATGAAAGGGAAGAGATCATGGCGAGTTTTGGAAAGTAAAGTAATTCAGGATGGCTGGGGGAAATCCAGGGGATGCAACACCAGGGACATTGTGGTAAACCTTGCACGTGATGGTGTGTCTCATAACAGTAAGAGGATGTGTCAGCTATAATATATCAAGAAAAGAGAGTTCATTGGAGACCTGCCATTTGGCCCCTTGGAGTGTTATCGGTGCCACCCAACACATCTTCAAAGAAATACGTGCCCTGAACATCTAACCAGCTTATACTACAGATGCCTGTGGCAGTCCATGAACATTAGCAGGGAATCATTAGGTTTATCTCTCTTCATTGATTGATTTATTGATTGAGCCACGTATTCATTCTTGCATTGATTTAGTAAGTGTCTGCTTAGCCCTTATAACTCAGTACTTGTGCTAGTCACTGAAGAAATGACAGTAATGCTCTCTTCTTTCTGAGAATAAGATATTATGGGATAAAAACCTCAGATTTGTCAAATAATGAGAATATCATCCTCATTTATCTCATTGATAGAAACATGCCACTTTCCTGATTGTATACATTCTCTAATTTCAGCTTCTACTCACCTCATTAAGAGAATATTTATTTTTTTTAACCAACTCACATTTATCTGGAATTTAAATACATGTAGGACTAAAATAACTGGAATTTTAAAAGGGGCTTCCTTGTCATATGGGGGAATGGTGAGGAATTGGAGACTTAGTCAAAACTGAAACTTAAAAAGGATATCCTGGAATTATTGTATACTCAATTTCGTTTCCTATATCACCTAAATACTTCATGATAAAAACATGTTTAAAATGGAGACTAAGACACATCAGGTGCACTTCAAAACCAACAAAGGCTGAAAATTATGAATAATAATGAATAATATAATTTTGGGGGCCACATCCACATACCTATGACCTTCATAAAGGCAGAGATAATGTTTGTCTTATTTACAACTGGATCCCTAGTGTGTGGCATACCATTTACTTGGTAAATATGTTGTTGAATGAATGATTGTTTATGGTAATTAGCAGTTGTGGTAGATTATACTATTGTTTCTAACTCTTTTTCTCTCCCTCTATCCACATGCTTTGCCATGTTCCCTTGCAGTCCCTCCTACCCTAGAGATGTTGGTCTTGGCCATTTGATTTTCTTTGCCTGATGGAAAGTGGTTGGGAGGCAATGCTGAGCTGCATTCTAGGAAGTACTGCTGCCTTGATTCAGCTTGGTGCATTTCTACCCTGGACATGAGGTGTACCTCTGCCAGTCCTGTAATTGGCATCTCCTAACCACTCAAAAGATGGAGTATGGCCTACCCCAATTCACCTTGAACCTCTTTTTATTTTATTTATTTATTCATGAGAGACAGAAAGAGAGAGGCAGAGACACAGGCAGAGGGAAAAGCATGTTTCCATGGGGAATCCGATGTGGGACTTGATCTCAGGCCTCAGGGATCACACCCTGAGCTGACGGCAGACACTCAACCACTGAGCCATCCAGGCATCTGAGGCCTCTTACTTTTTACTACATGTCATAATGCTTAGAGTTTCTCTTATGGTAGCAAAGACTAAATGAGAACCTTAGTTAGGTTACCCTGAAGCAGATCCTGAGGCAAGAATTTAGATGCAGGCAGTTTATTGGGAGGTGATCCCTGGAAGCAGTCTTGACAGAATAGGAAGGAGACAGGAACTAGGAAAGATAATACATATGCACTATTGATTGACTCTTGCTGTGGATAACAAGGTCTTAGTTTCCATTGGGGGCCTTCTGAGGATTGTATAGAGAGTATACCTCAGAACTATCTCTCCAAAACATAGGATGCCGGGACATTTATCCATTGATGGCCTGCATTTCATTAGTTAAGGGTTTGACTTTGCTCCAGGGATGTTATTTCCTTACCTCATGGCCACACTTCCTGGATGTGACTGTGTTGTGTGGCTTTAGAGAAAGTCCTGAGGCAGAAACAAGGGAGAGAAATTACAGCTTGTGTTTGAGCCAGGATGGTAGAAGAGTAAGTGCATGAAGTGTCTGAAATCAGACATGGACTAAGGATATATGATGTGGGTCACAAAGAAATGTCTGCTTTGAGATACTGTTTGTGCAAATGCTTTGTGGACCATCACATTCTAAACAGATGTTATTGGTTATCACTAGTGAAGAAATTCAAATGTTCTTGTTTATAATAAAAGTTTATCAAATAATATGGCTTATCCTAATTAATAATATCTGTGATACTATTGTGCAGGGTTATACCACTCATTTGTTTGCAAAAGGCCAGAGGTTGGGAAATATCCATACACCCATTGCTACTTCCCTGGCCTACTTTTCATCTTTCCTAGAATTGCTATCTAGTTACCACCCCAGTTAACACACACATACACACATATACAAGCACACATGCAGAAATCTGAACACTCTCTCATTGCTCCCAGATTTCTTTATTCTGGGAACCCAGATGGGAACAGACAAGGGGACTGGAGAATATTTAGTTCTTCCTTCTACTCTTCCTATAGGTTGGGAGGCAGGAGATTATAATTGAGAGATTAATCAGACATACTTTTTGTAGAACTGCTCTCTGAAGAGAGTGTTCAGAAGTCCTACACACTGACTCTTCTACTATCTCACAAACATGTCCAGGCCATAATTAAGCTGTATTGCCATAGTTCAGAGTATAGGCCTGTCACATGCAACTATGTATGATTATATAATCATCAAGGGATATCTAGCAATTACTAATAGAGCCCTGTCTGGGTTCTCTCATTCCAAAGAAAGTGGAATTATAAGAAGAATCCATGTGGCAAGGCCCATAAGGGAGAGTGACTCTTATGGAATGAATCCAACATGCACACCTCTTTGGAGAAAGACATCACTCAACTGTGAAAGATCACCGTGACCCTTGCTTTACATTCCATCAAAAAACTGTTAGGTCCATCAGCTTAGTTACCCTTTAGCCTTGTGTGGGCATTGACTCAGAGCTGCAGAAAGATCAGTGTAAGTATGAAATTGTTTAGCTTGATTATCATTTCCTTAGAATGAAAAATCCTCAAATTCATTGGCAAAAAAAGAACAAAACTCTCTGCTGCTTCTAGGTTAAATAAGTGTTGTTAGAGTCGGTCTGCTCTTCTAGTAAATAACTGTACAATATAAATGGCTTGATAAAATAAAAGGTTATTTCTTGCCCATGTCAATCCATTGGACCTGAGGGGTTGGTGGCTTGCTTGTATATGCAATCATCCAAGGACCCAGGCTTTTCTCATCATGAGACTTACCTTCATTCAAGTCCTCTGGGTGTTCTTTCACTTCAGCTAATGGACAAGAAAAAGAAATAAGGCTCTTTGGTGGGCCTGGAAGCAGCTCATGTCACTTCTACTATCTCCTTTGGTGAGATCCATTAGTCATATAGCCATACCTAACTGGAACAGAGACTGAAAAATGTAACCTAACTGAATGCCCAGGAAGTACAGGAGAACTCAGATGTGAGTGAGATCCCTAAGTCTCTGCTAAATAAGGAATAGAAATGTGGTGCCTGATTGAACAAAGAAATAATAGGAGGCTTCATTTTCTTTGTGGGCCAGTAATTCATTTAGTATTCTCATCTCCAAAGATAGGTCAAGCCATAGGCTTAATCGTTACATGAGATATTCTACTCTGGACGCATCGACAATTTCTTCTCATGTGAAGACACCTCACATTTCTGGTTTTGTCCTGTTGTCCCTGTTCCTGCTTTAACATTGTGGATGGAAAAGGAAATGAAGACAACGCTATTTTTATACAGTTGAGGCTCATGGTTGGCCTGAGGTTAATCAGCAAACTGTTGGAACAACCACCACTGAGGCATTTATGGTTCCTAAGTATCCAGCGGCTTGGTGATGAATGTCTGAACCAGAGTACAGAGGGGTTAGAGAGGAAGAGAACTCATGTATTATAATCATTTAGGAGCATTTTCAATATATTCATGCTGGTGTTAGGATGAATCAGCATCAGAATTATGTTTCTGAGAGAAAGGAAGTAAGAAGTAGGTTGTGCAGACACTGTCCTTGTACCAGCCATCCCTTCACCCTACAGAGACATTACTACTTGTGATTCTAAGTTGCTCTCTCTGTGATTTCTCCTCAGAGAATTTTTATATCTCCTGTTATATGAAGAGCAATTTTAATACTTGGTAAAGTAGCTCAGTGTAAACTGAAGTTCAGTGTATTCATCTGCTAGGGCTGCCATAACAAAATGCCACCGACTGGTTGGCTTAAACAACAGAAATTTACTCTCACAGTTCTGGAGGCTGGAAGTCCAAGATCAAGGTGTTGGAAGGTTTGGTTTTTCTTGAAGTCTCTCTCTTTGGCTTGCAGATGGTTGTCTTTTGTTATGTTCTCACATCACCTTTCCTCTGTGCAGGAATCCCTCTGTCTCTTCTTCCTGTAAGGACATTTTACTGGATTAGGGTTCCACCCTTATAACCTCTTTTAAACTTAATTGCCTCTCTGAAGGCCCTATCTTCAAACATAATTACATTAAGCACTGGGGCTTGAACATACGAATTTGGAGGGTGGGAGCCACAATTCAATCCATAACATTCAGAACACGAAAAGATCTCAGGCAACACATCCTACCTTTTGGCTGCTTAAGACTCTACAGTTTTACATTTTCTTGAACTTCTGAGTCACAAAAAAATCACTAGTGGCAATTGTACTTAGGATTACAGTCAGAAAAGTAGGATTGGTAAATTAAAACTCATTATGTAAAATTTAAATGAATTTAATTTTAGAATGTTGAGCTGTGCCCAATCCATCTTCCAGCAACATTTCAAGTTTTAAACATGAAAATTTGGGTGACTTAGGCAAGTTTTCCCCTGCTTTTTGTACTCCATTACTAAATCCCATTCTTAAAGCATCCCTTTGCTTCTTCTTAGCATCATCCTCACAAATGTGTGCTTCACACTGAGGTTTCCACATCCCACTGTTTGCCCCATCAAAATCTCTGAATCCTTGGTCTTATTCTTTCAGGTACCTATTCTGGAAAAATAGCAAGCAACTAGCTCATCTGACAAATGGTTCAGATAAGTGTGCAGGTAAGAGATGAGCATTTTTAAGCTAGAGTCCTTATATCTGTATTAATGAGACTTCTGCCGACGCAAAGCCCTTATCCAGAGGAGATGGACACTTTACAGGTAGGAACTTCATTGTTTGTGAACCTTGCAGTACCTGAGGCGGGTGAGTGGAGAAGGCCCTCTGCATGTTCTTCAGGCAGTCCCTACTTCCTGAGTATAGAAAATCAGTCTTGCGTCTTCCCTCCAAAGAGCTGACCCATGCAGCTATGTTCTTAGGAATAGACCATCCATTTCAAATGAGTACATTTCATTATGATCTACAGGGCATGGTTTTTCACAAATGCATTTTAAAAATCTCCTAGTTCCCCCTTGTCTTAACTCTTTCATAATCTACCTACAAATTATGAGATCTGAGAGAGTGGAAAATGTGTCTTGTTCACTTTTATGTCTTCAATGCCTATTATATTATGAATATATTTGGTACTCGGTAAATATTTGGTGAACACATTCATGCTCTAGTACAGCTGCTTTTTTGTTCTGTTTTTTTTTTTTTTTTTTTTTTTTTTGTGAGGGAGAGTGGGCAGGCAAGGACAACTTTCAGTGGCACAGTTTTAAAAATGTGCAACCCAAACAGAGAAGAGAATGATTCAGATTTTGGAAGCAGATTTGGATTATATAAATTCACTCCAGTTGCCATATCTTTTCTCAACTCCAAGTGTCTAAACCATTAGGCTTAAACTCATGCTATTTGAGTCAGCATTCCCTTGAATGGCATTATTATTATTGTTTATCATTGCCTCGGCTTTTACAATATGCTTGGTGCCGCAGAAGACATTAAAAAGACACAGTTCTTGCCTTGGGGCTTACACTCAGATAGGCAAACAAACAAAATGTATTTAAGAAGAGGTAGATTGATCGCAGGGATGCAATTTCCCAGGTGTTTGTATTTGTGCTTTGGGTTCGTTTGTCTTTTAACCAGCTGTGGGCTAAAGAAATCTTGAAACTTTTCTTCAGAACAAGGACGTAAATGACAAGAGTTCAGAAGAAAACACAGCCTTGAAGTGCAGAACACAGGCTGAGCATTGAAACAGCCTAATTCAAGGGATCTCTGTTGCTCCCCCCTCCCTGTCTCTCTCAACAATGAGCCCTGTCTGTGCTTCCTCACCAAAAAAACCAAATCATTAATTTCAAACTGGATCACCGAATTTTATGGCCCACTCTCAAGTAGCAGGCCAGTTCTTTCCTACCATATAGTGTTTAAAAATTTGACTAGTTCTCCTTACAGAATGGGACATTTATTTGCACAAGAGTTGGGAAAACGTTTACCCTACGGAGATATTACCCTCAAGTTTAATTTTTGAAAATCCAATTTATAAGCCGAAATAAATAAAAACATACCTCATAGTCCTTTTTTCTTTTGGTGACTATTTTTTAAAAAATTTCTCATGCAGTTATGGGGCAGAGACAAATATGTCTATTTTTTAGATGCTCTTTAGTGTTTGCGGAAAATTTGTGTGTGTGTGTGTGTGTGTGTGTGTGTGTGTGTATACATAGAAAGCATCTTCCTCTTAGAAATCTAGGACTGTGTCTGTTATACATGAGATCAAATATCTGCTTCTGGGAGTAATCAAGGGCAAAACTTTAAGTTTCACATGTAAAGTACATGAGGAACACTATCTGCATGCTTGGTAAAGCTGTGGAGATTTCCAGATTGCAGAAGGGGTGGCGATAATCTTCACTGTGCAGGGAGAGTCAGGTTCCATTTCATTTGGTCACCATGATCTTCAGGTGTATGGAGGGCTTTCTCTTCAGTGTCTTGATTCCTGAAAAGGATGCAAGCACCCACAGCCATGCATATTTAGAGCTTGGTTTCCAAAGTTTCTGTTTAATTCCACTTTCTCATCACATGCAAGAGTGTGGTATGCCCTTCCAGATGGCCCACACAAATGCTTTGTCGTACTTCACTCACTCCCTGCATGCCAAGCATCTCTGGGACTATATACATCACCAATTAGCATCTTATATTCATTTCAAAGGAATGGTTCTGCAACATTTTATAGTTTTCTTTGATAAAATTTGCATGTTGCAATGTTATTCTAAGAGAATTTTTCCTCCCATCTTCTCCCTCCTCCCAAATATTTTCTCCTATGCAGCACCATTTGATCTGTATTTTAGGGAAAATAGCTTTGGTTTGAAATTTCTGGAACCTGGTGGGACCATTTTAGTGTATTTGCCAATGCATACTAGATATTTACTATGTCACATCTTTCCAGGTGGCTGTGTTCCTGTTGGTCCACTCGCATTTTTCAGACTCTAGATCGTGCAGCCTCATCATTGATCTATTATAGATTTGGCATTGACGTTCTTCAGCGTTTTGCAATAATCTCTCAGTTAGACATTCTTTACTTATCCTGAGCTCTGTGATCAGCATTTAATGCAGTGGACTTTGTGTGTTGGCCCTGATAGTAATAAGCAATCCTGGCATATGAAAATCATGTTTAGCCAACACCCCAAAGGGATGCTATGCACCAAAGGGATTAAATTGTCATCTACTAAATGGTAGCAGTTACTTTTCACTTTTCTAAAGTACTTAGTATTAGCATGCTGGTGAACAGGTAGGTGGAGCATGCAGGACCCTGATGGATAGTGCCATCTTGACAACTTCACATAAATTCTCACAGACATTTCAAACTTTACATGCTCACTTTCAAGATCTCCTGAAACTCTCCCTCCTTGGTGTTCCTCATCTTAAGTAAATGATATGTTGTCTGCTCAGGTATTCAGTCCAGAAATCTGGAGTCCTCAGGAACACCTTCATTTCTTTCATCTCCTGATTCACCTTTTCCCTTTCACCCCTTCCCCCAAATACATCATTGAGTTTTTTGGTTCTATTTCCATATAGCCTGGGTCAATTCAATCTTTGCCACCCTATTTCCATCTCCTGCCCTACCTCAAGTTCACATCCCAGTTTCTGGAAATCTTTTATAACCTCTAAACTGCATTCCCTGCTGTAAGTCTGATTCTCCCATGTTCCCTTTTTTGTTCAAACTGTAAAATTCTTATATAATGAATTGGTGAAGGTCTCCATGATATTGAACAACCTGCATTTGGTTTTTGTGTTTAGAGCATGACACAACTCTCCCCTAATCCCTTCAAGGTCTGCAAAAACCTGCGTGTAATGGGTCTTGAGTACCTGTCTCCAACAGGCTCCAGTTTGCTGTACTGAATTTTGGGGGAGCTCATAAAACATTTTTAGTTCTTTCCCCCACTTGAGGATTTTGTACTGGCTCTGCCACCAGCCTGAGAAGATTTTTCCTCTACTTCTTCACTTGCTTCACTTGCTTGTTTCTCCTAATTTTTTAGGTCTTTTCTTGAATATCTGTTCTTCAGAAAGGCCTTCAGGGGCCACATCATTGGAGGACCTTATTGGAGGTTACCTTGTGGGTACAGCACCTTGTTTTATTTCCTTCAAAGTACTGATCATAGTCTCAACATATTCTGGTTATCTATCTATTCACTTATTTGTCTGCTGTCTTTTATTGTACAGGTTCAAGTCAGTGTTCTCAAGGCCGATTTCGTTCTTGTTTAATTCATATGCTTGTTGTTTGGCATGTAGAGGCACTTAAAACATTTGTTGAATCTCTAAAGATTTTTGATGAGAAGAGTTGGGTGTGTGTATGTGGTTTGTGGCATGTGGTATGTGGTGTGTATATGTGTTGTAATGGTTAAGCTAAAGGAAGTGTTACTGGGTGGGGGATGGCCTAAATGCACCGGTGATGGGGATTAAGGAGGGCAGTTGTATTGAGCACTGGGTGTTACATGTAAGTGACGAATCACTAAATTTTACTCCTGAAACCAATATTACACTATATGGTAACTAAAATTTAAATAAAAATTTGAAAAAAAAGGAAGTGCTATTGACTGTATGTTTGTGTTCCCCCCAGATTCACATGTTGAAACTGAACCCCCAATGAGATAGCATTAGGAGGTTGGGGTCTTTAGGAAGTGATTGAGTCACGAGGGTAGAGCCCTCATGAATGGGATTAGTGCTCTTATAAAAGAAGTCCCAGAGAGCTTCCTTACCCCTTACATGTGCCATGTGAAGACACAGCAGAAAATGCCATTTATGAACCAGAAAGCAGGTCCTCACAAGACTGATTCTGATGGCACCTTGATTTTGGACTTCTAGCCTCCCAAACTGTGAGAAATAAATGTGTGTAAGTCACCCAGTCCATGATATTGTTATAGCATCCCAAATGGACTAAGACAGGAGGGAAACATAGAAGTGGAAGAGATAAGAAGAGTTGGCCTCAGGGATGCAGGAAGTCAGATCTGCTGAGAGGGTCCCACATAAGGCTGATACATGAAGCCTGGGCCACTGCAGGGTTCAGAGGCCTTGACTCACAACTCTGGCAGTTTGTTGGACACCATTCAAGTATGTATTGATTGGCGTCTAGGAGAACAGCAAAATGTACTCATTCACACAGCAAAAATAAGAGACCTCAGCTCCCAGGTGATCTTCAGAGCAGTCACATGATGTGGCTGAGGCCACATCACATTCAGTAAATGGAACACACTTCCACTTCCACATGCAAACATCCATGTGAATACTTTTGATCAAATCTACCATTCTCATCAAGTGTTATTTAATTTTACAAATAAGGAGAGAGCAAAATGGACTAAAAGTGCACATGCAATGGTCAATTTTCAAATGTCATTGTTCCAGCCCAGAATAGATGGTGGAATGAATCCACGTGGGGGAGAACTTCACAGAACCACTTTGAGCACACACTGTTCAAATTCTCCCTGCCCTGGTCAAAACCTGACTCCTGGAGGCACACATGTGCATAAGCACATGGACTCTATGAAGAACAATGATCTTGTGGCCAGATAGTATTTCACAAGCACTTGCTATATGCCAGGCAGTGCATTACACTGCTCACATGTATTATCTCACTTAAAACAACAAGCATGTAAGGTAGGTATGAATATGGCTCCAGTTTCACAGAAGAAAAACATGAAGTTAAGAGAAGATCATTATTTTGCTCTAGATCACACAGCAAATGTAAGAGGTGTGAGGTAACTCATTTCTTTACATTTAGAGCATGAGCTTCGTTAGGCCCTGTTGATTTGCAAAGAAACCCAATCTCTGGGAAAGGTGGCTGCTTTTGCCTAAGAGATGTTTAAGAGTGCACAGTAGCGATCTGGATCATACTGATCTTCAGGAAAAATACACTTTCTGATTATACACCATAGAGCATTTAACATATTGTGCTGTAATTGGCTTTTTTTTTTTTTTCACCTGCCCATTAGATTGCAACCAGCTTCAGATCCTCATACTGGTCTCCTCAGCCCAAGTACTTAGCACAGTTTCTGCAGCTGAGCTGAAGGCAGAGGTTTAGACCTTGGCCTTGAAACCCTGATCTATGGAAGTTGTTTTATCCTTGATTATTTTAGTCTTCCATTTACATGAACTAGTTTAATCAAACATGTTATAGTCATTTAAGAACAAATCTTTTTAAGAAGCGATGATGTTTCAAGAATTTGCATTCTTAAACACAAAGGATAAGTAAATAAGTAAACCTCATGGGGAATGTCACTGGTTAACTATGGCTAAATCAAAAGGATAGGAGGAATATGCTTACAATTCCAAAGAGAATTATTAGACATCTTAATTTTAAACATTATTCCATTTTAAAGCCTTGTCAATAAAGCAAAGACATCCCCAGAAACTGAGGAAAAGGAAGATATAAAGCAAAAGAAGAGTGAGAAATGTATTCACTTTTGAAATGATCAAAATTGGATTTCAAAACAGAATACAAAGTTTTTACAAAATTTGTCATTCTCATCATTCCCATTTTCAGGTAAAATGCAAACTAGATGCAAGCAGGTTTTTTTTTTTTCCTTTAAAACACTGTATTATGTATCTCATAGGCCAGAAGTATTGAAGCAAATCAGATCTCTCATTTTAGTATGCATTTACACATTTAAAAATTCATATTATTGACTATGTTGAATGCGGTGACTTCTAGAGAACCATTACAGCTCACGGGATGGCTTTTTACTTGGCATTGTATCAATTTGAAGCCCAGAATGTCAGGATCTTAATGCAGATAGCAGATAGGCGTGCGTAAAGTGGTACGGAGAGAAAGGTAAGGTGCACATGCAATCGGCAATTTTCAAATGTCATTGTTTCAGCCCTAAAAGAGAAAGGCACACAGCGAAGGGCAGGTTTTGCTCGGCGGTCTGGGCTCCCCGGTCTCGCCTTCTGGCTCCCGCGCCGCCGCCACGCTGCAGCGCAGGCAGGACCGCTTGCCCCTTAAATATCACACGTAGCTCATTTGCATTATAGGCTATGGGCCCGAGAGGGGAAAAACACTTAATTTTATTAATAGAATGAATTTTAAATCTCTCTACAGGAGGCCACAGAACACCCCAAAGGGCTAATCTGTGTTATGGAGAGACGGCAAATCAGAAAAGCCCCAGTGCGTCTCTCCCCCCACCAGAAACTGTGCCCAATGAAAGCTGCCGCTAGGCCGATGGGCTTTGAGCATCCTCTGTTTGAACACTGGAATGGCTCCACACCTGATGTACAAATACCTAAGCCCCTGAGATTTACAATAGGAATGCTAATGCATGGCGTAAGCCCCACTGAAACAAACAGAGCCGGGATAATAATTTTGTAACCTCTTGTTGACATAACCCACCAGCTTGCTGAAGAGCCCCCTCATGTAGAGGAAACACAGAAACTATAATGATTTTCAGATACAGTTGACAAGAGACCATTTAGTAAACTTTTATTTTTTTTTAACTAACAGTATGCAAGGATGTTGTATTCTAGGCTGCTACTAATAATCTCATCAGAATGCAAAAGCAGCGACTGTGTTATAAAACCAATGATCTGTTATATTCTGCAAGAATTTACAAAAGCCTAATGTCATTTACTACACCATGAGAACCATACTTGGATAAAAAAAAAAATAAAACACAACAGAATTCAAAAACTGATTACAGCTGACGAAAAAATAAACTGTTTGCAAATGCAATGCTTTAAAGGTAAAACATACCCGAGTGAAAGACATGGAGCCCAGTGATGACTTCGAAAGGGGAGAAATTGGTGTTTGGGAATGTATAAACGTGATTCGTCACTTAGGGCCCTGTTGGAATCAAGGCATCCATTCAAGTCCAGGATTCTCCGGTCCACGATTACTGCTGAGTATGTATTGCCAGCTCAAGCTGCAGGAAACTTGCAGTCTCGAAAGAGGTTTTTCTCTTTCTTTCTTTTTTTTTTTTCTTCTCCCCTCAGCAGCATTTTTGACAAAAGCATATCTCTAACAGTCATAAATATACAATTTAAATGATTTTAAGAGGGAAGACCTTTCTTTGGGGACATTTTAAAGTCAACTAAAAAGTCAGTGGCGGGGATTTGTCAGGATCTCTATGTAGCTGGGACTCAGACGGTCCCTCCTTTCTGTCAGCTGAGACCCTATGATGGGTGCAAGTGCAGAGGCAGGCTTCTCTCCCACCATATGCATGCTGCTCTTAAAGGTTTCATGGATTCAATTCTGGCAGTTAATTTTTAATGGCATTTTAATTTTATAAGGAAACAAAGGTGTTTAAAAATTCTTTCCTTTGGTGCCCAAACCAATTCTCCTGCATTTTATTCAGTGATAAAAAAAAAAAAATCAGCTTCCTGAAGGATGTCTACTTCTCTTTACATCTCTATCACGGTCTATAACACTATACCCATCTATTCATCTATCATTCTCCCATCTAACCATCCAGAGAGGGAAAGGGAGAAAGAGAGAGAGAGAGAGAGAGAGAGAGAGATTTTAAAGTTCTTGAAATTGCTGTAATCTTTGGAAGAAACTGACCCTCTCCTTTCAAACTAAGTCCTTTGGAAACATTTTTGTTTCTAGGATGGACATGTGAAAAGCATAGGGTTGTTAATAGTTTTTTGAAGATTTATTTATTTATTTTAGAAAGAGAAAGCACGTGCAAGAGAGAGCAGGGGGCAGGGACAGAGGGAGAGGGAGAAAGAGAGAACCTCAAGCAGACTCCTTGCTGAGTGTGGAGCCTGCGGAGCTCAATCTCATGACCCTGAGATCACAACCTGACCAGAAATCAAGAGTCAGACACTTCACCAATTGAGCCATTCAGGCGCCCCCAGGGTCTGTAATATTAAAAGTCATTTTCACAGTATTTCTAGCAGCTTCCTCCATCAGATCCCTTTCAGGAAATGTATTCTTGAATGTCCTTGAAGATACACTTGGTCTTGCAAACTTGCAGGGAGTCATTTCGAAGTGTTGACTTAGGTGCCTGTAAGACATCTGGTAATAATGAAGATGAAGCTTTTAATCCTTTGGGGTTTTGTGAATGAGTTACAGCACAGTCACTGATGAATTATTAAAGTATATCTCTACAGGAGAAGGCGTCCATATTTTTTGACTGCTGGGAAGTTGGACATATTGATGGTTCTCCAGAAAGACATTGGGACTGGCTGTTAATCAGATCAATTAGTTTGAGAACCAAATGACCTGATGTTATATTTCAGGAGACTCTTGCTCACTATGGATATGGAGAGATGTTTCTTAAAAGAGGCGGGACTGTTTATGAAGAAGTCTGAATCATACAGGACAATAGTTAAATGTGTGAACCATCCCTTTGCCTTTAGTCCTGCTATTTTTTGATTTTTGTTTTTTCCTTCTGACTGACTAGAGGAAGTCACTATCTCTCTGGTAACCTTTCATTCATCTTCAAGATCGGCTCCAATGCTGCCCCTTCTTTGTGACTCTTCCTAATCTCCAGTTACTTGTCTTTTACATGACCAAAGCACCATATACATAGTTATCTTAGTATGTCTCATTAATTATCTCATGAGTGTTCGTGTAAATGTATTTATTTATTGGTTTACTCTACTAGAGTATAAGCTCCTCAGTAAATGTTATTTTCCATTCACAGCACATAGCTGAGGTTCTGGCATGTAATAGGTATCTAGTAAATGTTCAGTAATGAATAATTAGAAAAGGATTTAAGTAAAATCAAACTTCCAGGCAAAGTTAGCAAATGATATCTACAATTTATTAAATTTGAACTATTGATCATTTACACAGATTTAAAGGATTCCTAAACAATCATGCTCAGGGCGTGATCCCGGGTCCAGGGATCGAATCCTGCATTTGGCTTCCTGCGGGGCGGCCCGCTTCTCTCTCTGCCTGTGTCTCGCCTCTCTCTCTCTCTCTCTCATGAATAAATGAATAAATCTTTAAAAAGATTTAAAAACATAGTTAAAATAATTTTTTTTAATTCAAAATTTTTATGGTGTGAGATCTGAGGAACAAGTCCTTTCTCAGTCTAATAGATAAACAACAAATTAGACTTTGGAAAGAAAAGTTTCCATTTATTGCCCTTAAGAGAATATCCACATACAATGAAAATAAGGCCTTTTTTCAGAACTGATAGAGAGTTTGAAAAGAGTGATCTAAACAGACTTAGTAATTTCTTTACTCAACAAATTTGTGTAGAGCCCCTGGTGTGTGCCCAGCTCTATGTTAGGTACAGATACAGGGATGAATCAAATCCAGGTACAGAGGGTTCTATGGGTGTAGAATATAATGAGTGAGGTAGCTGAACTTCAAATAAAAGGCTTCCTAAAGATCATGTCACTATAAGTGTAATAAGTTTTATAACTGATTAATTCAGGTACCTCATAACATTGAAGAGGAGAATCTGACCTAGAAAAGGGATACCTTCACTGAAGAAGTGATAATTAAACAGAAACTAGAAAGATGGTAAAAATGGGGAGGATTAGGAATTTGGGGGAAGTGTGGTGAAAAGAAGAGTGATATGAGCAGAGGGAAAACCAGCAAATGTGCATAAGAACCTGGTACATTTAGAGAAGGCAAGGATGGGGCTAGGCAATGAAGCCCCAATACAGTGAGTAAGGGGAAGCAAGACATAAGGCGAGACAGGAAGTTGGGCAAGAATTGGTGCTTTCAAGGAATTTTTTTTTTTTTTTTTTTTTGCTTTCAAGGAATTGAAGGCCATGCTAGGGATGTGACTGTTGATGAGGCCAGGGTTAACATGCATCCCAAGCAAATGCAGCTCCAAGAAAAGTTCCCTCACTTCTTTCTTCCAAGTAGATAACCACTCCACTCCCTCATACTTACTCCTTTGTATATTAAAAACCCAGACATGCTAGTAATATGATGGTTTAGCCTAAAAATGTAGAATTTATGGGAGTTTTAAAAAGAGAAATGGCATTCAAATTTGAGTTTGAACAGGCTGGGAAAGGGTTTGGTCAGCATAAAAAGAAAATGAAGAGGCAATAATGGTTCATCAATGACACTGGAGTCAATAGTGGAAATAAGTAGAGGGAAATTGATAAATTAGAGATACATTTTAAGAGAAAAATCAACAAATATGGGGTGTGAGAGAAAGTGAGTTGTCAAAGATCATTGCAAGATTTCTGTTATGAGCATGTGAGTGGATATTTGGCCAATTGTTGCAGGAGAAACATTTGAGGAGGAATAGCTTGGGAAAGAAACATGGTAAGTTCAGATTTTGGAGCTGCTGTGTTCAAGGATCTGTGAAACATCCAGTTAGAGATATCAAGAGGAAGTGGACATAAAATTATGAGAAACACAAGAGAAACCAACAGGGAAACAGAAATTTAGGGATCATGGGCTTATTTAGGAAAAGTGGAATCTTGATAAAAATTAGAGTAATAAAGAGCTTCTTTGTATCATAATATAGATCATAGGGGAGAAAGAACAATATTAGACATTCTCTAAAAAAGTGATGGGACGCCTGGGTGGCTCAGCAGTTGAGTGTCTGCCTTCGGCTCAGGGCGTGATCCCAGGATCCAGGATCGAGTCCCGCATCGGGCTCCCTGAATGGAGCCTGCTTCTTCCTCTGCAGGAAGTGTCTCTGCCTCTCTCTCTGTGTGTGTTGTGTCTCTCATGAATAAATAAATAAAATATTTAAAATAAGTGATAAAAGAAGGGAGTTTTTATACATTGCCATAAATTTATTGTTGTTTTTTTGTAGTAACAGGTTTTGGCCTTTTGCTACCTATTGTTGGCTTCATTTTAATGATAATTACTATGTGTTTTGCATTGTACTAGTACTAGCAAGTATGAGACTTTCTCCATTACTCTGGAGATCAGCAATACAGAAATTATTAGAAAATTATCAGAGATATTCTTAAACTTTTTAACATAGGTAATCAGTGAAATAGCTATTTAATGGAATTTTTAAAATTTAATGCATAACCATGTAAGTCCCTCTATTAAAGAAATTGTACCCATTTGTGAATATGGTCAATGATCACAAGTATGGGTTAATCCTTTAAAAATCAGAACCAGGGGCACCTGGGTGGCTCAGTTGGTTTAATGTCCAATTCTGGATTTTGGCTCAGGTCATGATCTCAGGGTCATGAGATGAAGCCCTGCATGGATTCCCTGCTCAGCAGAGGGTCTGCCTCTCTCCTTCCTCTCCCTCCCCCTGCTGTCTCTCAAATAATTAGATAAATCTTTAAAAAATAAAAATCAGAACCAATAATTAGGATAGATTCTATGCTTTCTTCATTATATTATGAAGTGTTTGGTGTAGTCATATTCTATTTTTGGAATGACAGCTTGTACAAATTTTAAGAAAATTGGAAGATCCATAGAAACACCAAGTTCTCCCCCTCCTTCTGTAACAGTCTTAATGATTTTCTTTATCACCTGGCATGCCTGTATGAACACAGAGGAGGTGATAGGAGACAAGGGTGATTTTCAAGGTCACTGTTTTCTTCACACGATCTTGACTGATGTCTTCATATGTTCAACTGGTAAAGGTTGCCTTTGCTCATCATAGCTGAACAGCCATAGTCGTGGTGCCTGGTAATATTTATAATAAGTGATATAAAGATCATAAGTTCTGGTTTGGAAAATAGCATCCTCACCACCAGCATTAGTTTCAGTTTTATAAGCTTCTACTATTTTCCTTGTGTCTAGGGTAGCTTCATCTGTTCCCAACAATCCACTCTGTTCATATACTTCCATATCTGCAACTTCTCCTTCCTCTTCCTCTTCCTCCTCCTCACATACTACTATGCAATCTTGAAGTTTTATATTGTCCTTGCTTTCTAATGTAACATCCTTAAGTGCTTCAGTTATTCCTGCAATACCTGTGTTATGATAACTATCTACCCAACCGTCATCACCATCATCTTCCTCAATGGTAGTTTCCAATTCATCTGAATATTCCATTTGTGTGCACCGCTTGTAGCAAGGCACGTTTTTGGTGACCAAAAGTTGTTTGCCTGTTGGTAAGTATGCCTTTACTTTCAATTCTTCCCCTGTTGCCATGTGGACAGTGGTAGACTAAGTGATCTTCGGCTGCCACAAACTCTCCTGGGGTGATAACACCTGTTTCCTCAAACTTTGATTCCTTGAGGACCAGGATCAGGTACTGAGCCACTTCCAGTACCTTTCTGAAATAACCATTTAGAAAAGTCAGAGAAGTGTCAGATCTAGATATACATACACACACATATATATAAAACATGTATTTCTATATATGCATATATATACACATTTATATCACTAAAATAATATGTTATCATTTTATAGATACTGATAATGAAGTTCAGAGAGGTTAAATGATGTCACATAGTTAAATGGCTGAAGGAAGACTTGAAATCTCCACAGAGTTCTTTCTACTCTACTGCTCTGAATTGTCATAGTCAATATTAACAAGTCCCCCTGCCCTTTACTAAGCACTTTCATCCTTATTACAACTCTATGAGACTAACAGATCCACACCACAGTGGGAGCAGTATATAAAGTGGAGTCTTCTGATTCCTACTTGTATCCCACACTCTAGGATTACCCTGAGTTCATGTGGAGCTAACCTAGAAGTCACACTGCAATTCTGCATGATAGTTGTGGATTTGATGAGTAAGGGAGTGCCATTCACAAGGTGCATTTTAATGACAACTGAAACAAAATCAGTAGGATCTGGGCCAAAATAATTAGTATGGAATACATCAGAATGGCAGCCTTCTAAGGGCTCAACTGATTGAGGTTATGTGACTAAATGAAACTCATCTCATTTCTTCCCTGAGCTTGAATTTTAAGAGCACAAGGAATGAGAGTGTTCATTGAGAGTATGATTTAAGGTACCTACGGGAAGAGAAGGGAGACCAGAGGAAAGAGGGAACAAACAATATTAAAGTTTCAGGAAGTCTGAAATGTAAGAGCATAGGTCAAATGAGAGAATAATAATATAATATTGATCATGATGATGATGACAGGAAAAAAAGAGGAGGACCCAGTGCATTCATAGATACGTTTTTGTTTTAAATTGTCTGCTCATTTTTTTTTCCTTTAAGAGTATTTTTTTTAAATTAATTTTTATTGGTGTTCAATTTACCAACATACAGAAAAACACCCAGTGCTCATCCCGTCAAGTGTCCACCTCAGTGCCCGTCACCCATTCCCCTCCAACACCCGCCCTCCTCCCCTTCCACCACCCCTAGTTAGTCTGCTCATTTTTGACCTAGGATTTTCCTTCTGGTAGTTAAGATGCACTTAAAGTATTAGCCTTTGGTTTCTACAATGTACATAGTTGGCCCCATGTGACTGTGGGCGTTAGACTCACTATGATGAGAACAGGGCCACAGTACCCCTCATAGTCTATTCCCCTAAGGAAAGCAGGTCTGGCTGTCTTCCACTGGAAAACATATCCCTCACAGAATGAGTTCATTTTAGCTGTCAGCTATGGAGTATCTAAGAATCTCTGTATGCATGCAACATTGCCAGCAAGATGCCCACCCACCTCCACTGGGGATTTTAATCCCCAGTGGGGGAAAAAGGCTGCTTCCAAGTGAGTGAAGCAGCTGTCGTTTTACACAGAAATGTCAAAAGCACAAGGAAATTTTTCATCACCAATTGGCGGTGTCATGGCCAGTGAAATACTTTGTGGTTTTTGTGTGGCTTGGGGAGAAGCAACTGGCTTTGTGAGGTTTAAGTCATAGGTATAAACTATCTGGAAAATAAACCCTTGGTTTGAATTAATTTCATAGCTGATGATGGAAGTTGAATCTGAGATGTGGCAGGTGGGATTAATCACACCACACATCTTCAAGATGGTAAAAATTATTTTGTTATCTTTTAAAAATTTTTTGTTATCTTTTTTTTTTTAAAGCTTTATTTTTTTTTTTTAATTTTTATTTATTTATGATAGTCATACAGAGAGAGAGAGAGAGTGAGGCAGAGACACAGGCAGAGGGAGAAGCAGGCTCCATGCACCGGGAGCCTGATGTGGGATTCGATCCCGGGTCTCCAGGATCGCGCCCCGGGCCAAAGGCAGGCGCCAAACCGCTGCGCCACCCAGGGATCCCTGTTATCTTTTATATACATTTTTCTTAGTAGTTAAATGAGTATGAATATGTTAAATGAATATAAGAATGTGTAGAATTTTATCATATGTTTCTATTATCTAAAATAGTGCCATTTTTCAAAGTAAGTCTCTAAATATAAAAACATTAAGTTTGCCAAATGCAAAGAAATATAAACTATATGCCACTATGTTTATATTAACGTTCCATTTATTCAAATGTTTATTTCCCCACCCACCAGTAACCTATTCTTTCATTTCTGCATCCACCCATCATCTAATAGTTATTGATTAAGCCTGTCTATAACTGATGTACTGTGTTAGACATGGCAGGACTCTGAAAGCGAAATTACTATTTCCTGTCTTGTAAAAGATTCAAACTATTTGACAATTCATTTGTGACATGAAGTGAGCTACCCTACCATTGCAGCAGTCATCTTTAAACGATAAGGAAAATGAAACAAATGCTGTCTTCCACCCAGCCCAGCAAGACACATCCAAACCTTGACATGGATGCAGGGCCAACCTTTAAGGCTCTTTTAAGACAAGCTGTTTATGCACTTGGTCAATGACAACAAAACGTATATGAGCTTACAGTATATAAAGACTTTAAGTTAGCTGTGATTTAGATTGTGAGAAAATAGATGAGTGTTCAATATAAAACAATAAAACCTAACATAACATATGTGATGTCTTTATGAACCATACTGTAAAGATCTCTGGAGTTTGTCTTGATCTGCCTGCTTATGTGACCGAAGTAACAAAGTAACTCCTAGTTGTCTTGGTCCATTTGGGTTGCTGTAACAGAAATGCCATAGACTGGGAGGCTCAAACAACAAACATTTATTTCTCACAGTTCTGGAGGCTGGGAAGTTCAAGATCAAGGTGCCTGCAAATTCAATATCTGGTAAGAGTCCCCTTCCTGGTTTACAAATGCCTATCTTTTTAATGTGACCTCACATAGTGGAATGGATGAGCGAGCTCTTCAGAGCCTCTTCTATTTAGCCACTAATCTCTTTAACGAGGACTCTCTCCTCATAACCTAATCATCTCCCTAAGGCTTCATTGCTTAATATGATTACCTGGGGGTTAATTTTCAATTTTGAATTTGGGAGATATTCAATACATAGTAGTAGCTAACATATGTCATGTAGTAAGTTATTAAAAACTGTTCTTGAAATTGTACCTGGAGTTGGGATATTTTGAGATGGAAGCTTCGTCATTGATGATCTACCTTAACACCCCATTTTGCAGATAAGGAAATAGGCCAAATAGATCATCTAACTGGCTGAGAGAAGACTCCCCACCCAGATCTTCAAACTCCAAGTCAGACCTCTTTGCTCTCTGTCTCTTCCAAAGTTTTTATGCAGGATGTTTTACTGCCAACACCCAAAATAGGACCAATTTTGGCCTAAGTTGAGGCAAGATCTTGTTTTAAAAGTCGTCCTTCAACATTTTTTTCCTTTCTCTACCTTCCTCAGTCCCCGTTCCGGGTTTGTTTTTTGTTTCCCAAGTCTTGTTTCCCAAATGGGATGTCTAGTACACTCATATCAATTTGCATTACAAATGTTCTCTTACCTCCCATTTAATTCTTTCTCATCAACATGGTTTTTTAACCCAAGTAAAAGTTCTGATAGGATTCACAGGTTACCTTGGGATAAAACAACAGAAAGGTTTGGCTAATGGGAGATTGAATCTTGGGTTTGTCTTATTCTGTCAATTACAGGTATAAAATGGCCGTATATTTTATTTAGTCTATCATAGGCCTTGGACTCAGCATGTGTGTCACGAACACCAATGCTGGCACATCAGATTTGCCAGAGTTCTAGGGAAAAGCTTTCATTCAATTTCATACATTACCAAAAGTACTGACCCCTGGGTCACATAAACTCACGCTCTTGACACTGAGGACAGACAGACACAGTGGTCTAGGCTCATCTGCCTCTCTCCTTTTGCACTTTCACCACCCAGCCATGGTTCTGGCACCCCCAAGTATGCATGGTCTGCTTTTCTGTGTACCCCATCCAATTACCAGAACCAACAGGAAGTTATTTTCCCAAATTATTACTCACAAAGATGCTGCAAGATCTTCCCATATAATACAACCTCTATTTTTCTTCCTTTTTTTACAAAAAAAAAAAAGGTGGGGCTTTTAATAGCGCTTTTCATCCCCCCCCCCCCGTATTCTTAATTATATTAAAGACTCATATTCCTTCCCTGAGTATTCATTTAGAAAGAAGGTTTTGTAATAGTCACATTTAATTTATCAGGGTGCAATAATTTGTGTTTCCCAATCATCTTGCCGACTTTGGTTCATTATACTATTGTTTCACATGAGTAAGTTAGCAAAGTTTGGATTGATTGACTCTAATTAACTAAAACTGGTTCCAGGCTGTGCATCTATTGTCATGGTAGCTAGCCGCAAAGCCCTAAACTGTGCAGCAATGGTGATATAAGGTAGTACTGATTTGAAAACTGTAGATAATATGTAACCTTGGACTTATCACTGTTTGGGAGATAAACTTAAAAAAAAAAAAAAGGATGGGGAAGGAAGAGGTATTAGGACAAGTTGTAAGGGCACTTGGCAGGATAAATGAAATTTTCAGTGGGTTCACTTCTTTTATTGTTTTTCCTGTCCAGAGATAATCACAGATGTGTTGAACAAACAAATTCAAAGTCAGCAGTTGGAAGAGTAAGGATTTCATGGTTTTTGAAATTGTAAAGAAATGAAATACACTTGCTGACAAACCATCCAAGATCCATGTAAAAATTATGGGGAGACTTCCTATTTTGTAAAGGAAATCTTTTTACATGGTACTTATTGAAAAGTATGATTATTTGAAATTTATTCTTTTCTCTGCTGCTGAATTTTTATAGTCAATGATGATCTTTGCGAAAAAAACTGTTTTTAGACAGTGGGTAACTGGAAAAATGATTGTATTTTATAGCTTGTAAACATGAACAAATATCACCCTTACTCTCTAGTATTGGACAGAAATCAAGTTAAAGAAACTAGAGCAGTGCCATAGGTGAGATTCATCAGTTAATTTCCAGCTTTCCTGTAAATGCTGCAGCTTCTGTCTTAAAATACTGGTTAGGATCTTCTTACATTTGATTTATGCTGCTTACTTTCTCAGTTCCATATTCTTCATTTTAAAAGCTCCGGGGGTCCCCTGTTTTCCATGACACCCTTATCAGCCTTCCTCCTTCAATCATCCATTTATCGCCAAGTTCAACAGAACAATCTTTATGTGCAGCCAGATAGATGAAGTGAAAGTTTAACTCATGTACTCAGAACCTTGCTTGAGAAGTTTTCTCTCAGAGTGGAGAAAATACTGGAAGCATTTCCAGTTTATCCAGCTGCTTCCTTCATTTGCACAAAGTCAGTTGGGAAACTGAGGATAGGCTGCTTTTATGTCAGTGCCTTCTTCAATTGATTGAGTTTTTAAATGTTTTGTGGCCATTTTGGCCTGTGAGAAAGGACAAACTTCCAAATGTCACAGTGAAAAGAGTGTTCATTAGGGTTTCCAGAGAAACAGAACCCCATAGGGTGTGTGTGTATGTGTGTGTGTGTGTGTGTGTGTGTGTGTGTGTGTGTGTGTTTAGAGAGAGAGATTCTAAGGAATTGGCTCAGGTGATTATGGGGGTTGCAAAGTTTAAAATAAGCAGAGTGGGTCATTTGGCTGGAGAACTAGGAAAAATAGTTGTTATAGTTTACGTCCAAAGACTTCTGCTGTAGAATTCTCTCTTGCTTGGGGAGGTCAGTCTTGTTCTCATCAGATCTTCAACTGATTGATTGAGAGGCCCATGCACACTATGGAGGGTAATCTGCTTTACTCAAAATCCACCAAACTTAAATCTCATCCAAAAATACTCTCACAGAAACATCCAGAATAATGTTTGGCCAAATATCTGCAAATGGTGGCCCAGCTAAGTTGACCCACATACATCATGGAGCCCAAGGCAGAGAATAAAAAGATGGGGAAGGAGAATGACACAACTTTATTTTGAAAAGAGAAATAAGAAAGCATAAGGCTACTAATTCCTCCCAGATTTGGAAGTATTTCAAATGATCATCACACAAACATGGTACATATAACACATGCCTGGTTTTCTTCTTGAATGGCTCAGTAACAAGATGTCCTCACACCATTTTCTTCTTAAGTGCAGGTAGGGGTCACTGTAGTTCTGAAGCAGTGGACGCCACAGGAAATATGATGAAATGACAGTAAAGGCCCTGCCCAGTCTCCTTGCTTTACTGCCCTCTAACGGGTGAACAGGTGGCTGCACACATTTATCCCAGAGAATTTCTGCCCTGCCCTTTCTAGAATTCAAAACAGTAGTCCAAGAGGTCTCTGCCATGTTTACAATTTTCTGTCTCTTGAGCACCACTTACAAGTGACTCACTTCTTACTGAATAGAAAGCACGTATAATATCTCTTGCAGGTAAAATAATTTGTCTTAACATCTTTGATAATCAAACAATAATCATTCTTAAAGTCCTTAGTAGGTGCCTGGTGCCAAGGAAAATGCAAAGGAAGAATCAAACACAGTCTTTACCTGTAAGAGTTTGTAATTCTTTTCAGGGGAGGAAAGCAAGTCTAATACATAGAAAATAAAGAAAATACAAGTTGTTAGTGAGAGCCCCCTCTCACTAACAAAGCTGAGTTCTTCAGACAAGAAATTCTGTCAGTGTTCATAGATGGTGGACATAAATATGAAATGGAATGGCCACCTTTCTATATGTGTTGCTATATTTGGATACATGCTGCCAAAATTGAGGGATATTGTTTAGACTGATTAAGAATTAGCTCATTCTTGGGGCATCTGGGTGACTTAGTCAGTTGAGCACTCAACTCTTGGTTTTGGCTCAGGTCATGATCTCAGGGTCCTGAGTCCGAGCCCCACATCAGGCTCCATGCTCAGCATGGAGTTTGCTCATCCCTCTTCCTCCCCTTCTGCTCCTGTCCTCTCATTCTCTCTCAAATAAATAAATAAAATATTTTTAAAAATTAGCTCATTCTTATTCAAATCACTCTAGTTTCTCTCAATGACTATATGTTTTCCTAATGTCTTTTTTTCAGTTTATTCAGTTTAGTAGTCAAATTTATAAAAAGTATACAGAAACATCTAAGGATGGGTTTTTGATAAAAGGAGGTTATTTGGAGATCTTGCCTGTAAAATGGAGTACATTTCTGTACTTGTAAACTCTTAGTTTACCTTCTGAAAAATCATTCCATTTTTTTCCCAAAGATCATAACTATCATTACTTAGGTGAATCTCTAGTATCAGTTTTATCAGTATTCTCCTCAGGCTTTTACTTACAGAAAAAAATAGACTATGCTTGGAAATTATATTGTATAAACTCTGCCTTTCTAATAATTTCCGGAAATCTGAAACTGTTCTGGGTCACCTGAGATGGCAAATTGGTCTCAATAGCCTTGATTCGTTCAATTCCCACTCAGGACAGGAAAAACCCAGTGGCAGAAATAGTTTCAGGGAGACTGATTCTGAGCTAAAGGAGTAAGAATATTTATCGAGAGGGCTGGATCTTCACAGTGGGTAAAGGTAATATGGTAGATATCAAGATCATTGCTGAACTATTTCAAGGTTGGACCTGAAAAAAAAAAGCCTGAAATGTCAATTCTGAAGGGCAAACAAAATATCAGTACTGGAGAATTAGAGCATAAGATGGGCTACAACAGAATGGGATTACGTGCAAGGAAATATGAAGGAGAGTAGCTCAGAACTAAGATTTTGAATGAAGATTCTATATGGTGTATTTTTTTCACATGGTTTACAATTTATATTAATAGGATGGGTAAAAGATCTTAATTCAGATGCAATAGCAAGACAGGATGCAGAGACAAACTCTGCAAAGAGAGTTAACTCTCACTCTTCTAGTAACAGATATCTGACAAAAAAATGTCTTCTAATTTTGCTTCTTTACCTGAAAGGCAAGACACTGCATCTGAGATGACACAAAATAAATCTGTTGATTCTTACTAAAATCAGAGAATATTGGAGAGGCAGTGACCTTTAGGCCTTGCTAAGTCAAAGGATGGCTCACAGACCAGCAGTATCTGAATCACCTGGGAACTTGTCAGAAATGCAAAGTCTCATACTCCAGCCCAGATCTACTGCATGGGAACCTGCAATTTATTAAGATTCCCAGGTGATTGATATGCACATTAAAATAAGGAACACAAATGTTCTACTTTCTATACTACCATTCACAAATAGTGTTTGATTACAAACCCATAAGTGATACAGAGTTCACCATTTTTAAAATCAGTGCTTGCTAGTAAAGCCTCCTTTACCTTTTAAAACCTAGCACAGTAACAGAAAAATTATATTTGGTCAATAAATATTGAATAAATGAATGAATGAATAGCTCACTTTGAATTGTGTTTGTCCATAAACTATTTGAACTAGCTGGTGAATAAATTATTCTCTACAATCTGTCCAAAAATTAAATAAAAGACTACTATTTCTCAGTATCAAGGTGTATATAAATTCCTCATCATCCTTGGTACCTTTTCCTGGCCACAGGTTGGATTCCAAGAGTGCCTCATAGAATATGTGACCTAGGAGTAAACCCATCCCCACATGTGTTCTGAGTGGCACACAGTACAAGGAACACACGCTGATGACATTCCTCTGCTTCTCCTCTGGGCTTTTCTAATTTAGCAAATTGATTGTCACATCACTAAAAATAGGAAGTTTGAACTTGGGCTCCCTTTTTTGTCTGAGGTTATTTTGCTTACCACAAACGAAGGCCACAGAAGCTAAATATATGTCTACTTGAATGATGACTTTATAGCAATAAAATGAGCCCACAGGGGCTAATGACTCTGTAATCAGCTTTTTCAACCACTTTTTATATTGGGCATAATTTTCTCTCTCTCTCAGAAATTCTACATCATTTATCACTAGACTAACGTGAGTAAAAGGGGAAAGGCATGAGCCGAGAGATGAGAGGCCACTGCCTGTCTGATAGTAAATCATGGTAGTAAATTTGCCTGAAGGAGACTTCGATTTGGGGTACTAGTGCAGTAGACTTGTATGTTCTTTTTCAGTTCAGAATTCCTACTTTGACATTTGGTTTAAGAAATTAAATTTTAAGAAGAGTTCATTTTGTTTTTAATTTAAAAATAATCAACAACATATCAACATGATTAACAGTGTACCAACTCAGGATCATTTTTAAAGTTTCTTTTATTGGTCCCTAGCACCTCCTGGTTGCTATGAAGGGAAGGGTATCAAATTCCTACTGTTGACCTGCTTGGAAACTGGTCTTTGGTAAATGTGAGTTAAGATACTTTATTGGGGGGGGGGGTTATTATTAACATTTTGGTGTACTTGTGCTCCAGACACCATTTGAATAACAATTTCTTTTATGCCTATTAATATTAATTTATTTAGACATTCCTTCCACAGCTTGAAGCTCAACCTGCTGCATTGGTAGCTTTTCCATTTCCAGAGTTGATTGTTCTTAAGCCTGGTTCACAACCTATTTGTAGTGAATATCCTCTGCTTATTCCTCAAGATCCACTCTCCACCCTTGTCCTTGTCTCCACCCTACTGCCTATTTTGTAGGCTATGCTGTACAGATTACACCAATGGACTTCCATGCCTCTTTCTTCTTATTCATTAGGTCTAGAGGTGGCAACAGCTGCACTTCTATCAGCCCAGGATTTCTGTGCCATCCTTTATGGATCTTCTATAACTTACTCATGTCTTTGTCATCAGTGGTTTGTATATAAACTTTCCTTGAATTATCCTAATTTGATGTATTTGTTTCTTTGCCCCTTTATCCTGGATGGTTATAGGACCCACTCATTCATTCTGTCATTTTTTGTTGCTGCTATCATTTATGTAGCAAATACTTATACATTATTATTATTTTTTAAGATTTTTATTTATTTATCCATAGAGACAGAGAGAGAGAGAGAGGCAGAGACACAGGCAGAGGGAGAAGCAGGCATCATACAGAGAGCCTGACGTGGGACTCGATCCAGGGTCTCCAGGATTACGCCCTGGGCTGCAGGCGGCGCTAAACCGCTGCGCCACCGGGGCTACATTATCTATTATTTACCAAATATTCTGCTGACTTTATTTAGAGCTCATTCTCTACCAAAAGTTCAGTAAACTTTAGGTAAAGTTAACTCACATATTTCTTATCTTAGTTGCTTCATGTCCTATGAACAAAAAGCCTGTAATTAGAAGACAGGTACTACCGGTCATCTCAAGATAATGTTTGCTACTCTTGAGACGCTGAATAAGAGGTGCTTTTCATATTAAGTGAATCTTTTTTATATATATACTTAGATCAAAGTACAAGTAACAAATATCACTGTTTTTTTTTTTTGTAAGGATTTTTTTCTTGAGAGAGAGCACAAGTGGGGGGAGGGGCAAAGAGAGAGGGAGAGAGAGAATCTTAAGCACTTTACATGCTCAACATGGAGCCCCATATGGGGCGCCATCCCATGACCCCAAGATCATGACCTGAACTGAATTCAAGAGTTGGAGGCCTAACTGAATGAGCCACTCAGGTGCTCACACAAATAAGAGATGAGAGTTGTTCTGTTAGTGCCAATAACTAGAGCTGTTCAATCACGCCTAATCTCCAATTTTCTCATGATGCTTAGATTTGGTCTTTGGCCAGTAACTTGCTGTCTAAGGCTCCTTATAAAGGTAACCTTGGAGAACTTCCCAACAAAAGACTTTCCTTGAACTCAGATTTTTTATTCTTAATCTGTTTGTAGTCACCAGCCAAGGGTAAGAGGTTTGTATTCCTTAGATCTATCCTGTGTACGTGGTTTAAGAAGAGGCCTTCTCAATTTGGATAAAGGCACAGTGAAATTTATTCTCAAGGATAGAGGATAGAATACTTTGATTTGGGGCTTTCTTGGGCTCTGACTATGACACAATAACATGGCTTATGGCTGTGATGGTAGCAAAGGTTTAGTTTGTAGTAAAGCCACCTTTGGCTGCATTAATAAAAGCTAAGTGACAAGACTAAAGGCCGCAAATCCTACTGTTCAGTAAAATGATAAGAGAATATAACTAGGCTGTGTTCTTTTCAGAGTACCATCTTAAGAAGGGGACTAAAAGTTTGTCATTTTTCAAGAGGAGGAGCGTAAAGTTCAGGTTTTGGAGAGCATATCATATGACAAGTATGTAAAAGAAAAGGAGATCACAAAGCAACTATTTTTAAACATGGAGGATTAGATTTATTTTTTATAGCTCCAAAAATCAGAATACTGTGGCAATATATTTTTTTCCTCTGAAATGGAGATTACTTCCTAATTCATTTTATGAGGTTGGAATTAGCCTGGTACTGCAGCCTGTCAAAGACATTGCAGGAAAAGAAAATCAAAGACCAATATTCTGGGACACCTGGGCAGCTCAGTGATTGCCTGCCTTGGCTCAGGTTGTGATCCCTGGGTCCTGGGATTAAGTACTGCATCAGGCTCTCCACAGCCTGTTTCTCCCTCTGCATATGTCTCTGCCTCTCTCTCTGTATCTCTAATGAATAAATAAATAAAATCTTTAAAAAGACCAATATTATTCATGAGTACAGATACAAAAATTCTAAATAACATTTTAACAAAGTAAATCCAAATATACATAAAGGATAATACATCATGACCAAGCACAGCTGATTCTAGGAATGCAAAGTTGGTTTAACATTTGCAAACCAAAAAAGAAAATCCTTATGATCACCTCACTAGAAAAAGTATTTGACAAAATCCAGCAATTATTGCTCATTAAGGAAAAAGCAAAGTCTCTCAGGAAACCAGGACTAGAAAGGAATTTATTAAATCTGCTGAAAGTAGCTAACATACTTAATGATGAAAGACTGAATACTTTCCTCCTAGAACTAGGAACAAGACAAGGATGCTCACTGTCACCACTACTATTCAACAATGCACTGGAGATTCAAACCAGCACAGTCAATTAAAAAAAAAAAAGTTATCCAGATCAAAAAGGAAGGAATCATGTATTTTTACATGATTATTTGTGTACAAAAATCACATAGAATCTACAAGAAATCTAATTAAAAAGTGTTTTGCAATATTTCTGGATATAAGATCTATGTGCAAATGTATTTGAATATGCCAACAGAAGACTCCTACAACTTACAATTTAATATACCTCATATGTTATAGTACAGCATGAAAAATGTAACATACTTAGTGTAAAATCTGACAAAATATATGAAAGACCTGTGCACTAAAAACTATAAAATACTATTGGGAGAAATAAAGGGAGATGTAAATAATTGAAAAGTATACTCTTCATGGGTTGAAGGAGTTAATATTGATTAGATATTAGTCTTCTCAAAATTGATCTGTAAATTTGATGCAATTCTAATCATAATCTTAGCAGACTTTTTTTGGGTAGATGTTGACAAGCTGATTTTAATACTTATATGGGAAAAACAACAGAGTTGGTGGGCTAACATTTTCCATTTTAACACTTATAAAGGTGTAGAAATTAAGAATATTAGCATCAAGATAGACAATGGAACAATGAAACAGATTAGAGAGTATATGGACAACTGATTTTTGATCAGGTCACCAATTCAGTGAAGAAAAGATCATCTTGTCAACAAATAGAATGGATATCCATAAGCAAACAAAAAAAAAAGAACTTTGACCCATACTTCTCACCATATACAAAAAGTAAGTCAAATGGATGATAAAACTAACCATAAAATCTAAAATAGTAAAATTTCTGGAAGAAAACAAAGAAGATTTTTGTCACTTTGGTGTAGGTAAAGATTTCTTAGATAAGACCAGAAAAAGATGATTCATAAAAGAACTGATAATTTACAGTTTTTTTAAAATTAAAAACCCCTGCCCTTCACAAGACATTGTTAATTAAATGAAACGACTAGCCATAGACTGGGGGAAAATATTGCAAAGCTTTTATCTGTTAAAGAATTGTGTCTAGGATAGACAAAGAACTTTAAAATCCAGTAGTAAGAAAACAAACACTCCAATTAAAAAATGGGCAAAGATTTGAACAGTTTACCAAAGAAGATATGTAGATGGTGTATAAACATATGAAAAGATGTTGAACATTAGACATTAGGGGACTATAAGTTAAAAGTACTACAGATGCCAGTATACAACTATTAGAATGGCTAAAATTTCAAAGGCTGATTATATGGAACATAGAGAAGAATGCACAGAAACTAGAACTCTCATACAGTGCTGGTGAGTACATCAAATGGTACAACCACTTTGGAAAACAGGTTGATAGTTTTTTTTTTTTAATTTTTTTTCAGGTTGATAGTTTCTTAAAATGTAAATGTATACCTATCATATGATTCAGCCATTCCACTTTTAGATGTTTACCCAGGAGAAATAAAAGCATATCAAGACTTGTACATGATATTCTCATTGGTCTTATTTGCTTTGTTTTGTTTTGTTTTGTTTTGTTTTGTTTTTTAGAGAGAAGAGTACCCACATGTGCATGTATGTGCATGCAATGGAGGGAGAGACAGAGGGAGAGGGAGAGAATCTTAAATAGGTTCAATGCTCAGTGTGGAGCCTGACACAAGGCTCCATTTCACATGACCCTGAGATCATGACCTGAGCCAAAATCAATAGTCTGGCACTTAATCAATGGAACCACCCAGGCACCCCTGGTCTTATTTGTAATAGCCAAACTAGAAATAGCTCAGTATGTGTGAACAGATAAACAAATTTTGATATATGCATACAGTGGAATTCTGCAACAAAGAAAAACAATGAACTATTAATATATGGAAAATATGATGGATCTCAAAATAATTATGGTGACTGAAAAAAGAGTAAATGCTATATGATCTCATTTTACATAAAATTCTAGAAAATGCAAAGTAATTTATAGTGACAGAAAGCAGATGAGTGATTTCTTGAGGACAGGGAGAGGAGAGGGGATGGGGAAGGTCTAATGGGTTTACAAAGTAGAGAAAGCATCGGGATGGTGGATATGTCCATTTTGTTGATTGTGATGACAGTTTCTTGGGTGTATACAAATGTCCAAAAATCCAATTGTATATATACTTTAAATATGTGTTATTTGCATTGATTACATGTCATTAAAGAGACAGGAGCAGGAGGCAGGTAGAGAAGGAAAGAAAGACTGTGCCCCAATAAATTACAAGATTTAGGAAGAGGCTGATCATATTTTGAGACTGAAACACATTTTCCCTGCATGCTTACACAACAGACATGGTCAGTGGCTTCCATTCTCCTCTCCATCTCTGCTCTCCTCATTCTTCCCCTTCTCTCCTCCTCCACTCCCTTCTTTCCTTTTTCCTTCCCTTCATTGGGAGGTTAAATATTATATTTTATCTTGGTGCACCTAGGTGACTTCATCTGTTAAGCAGCCAACTCTTGATTTCAGCTCAGGTCATGATCTCTGGTACTGGGATCCAGTTGGTGTCAGGCTCCATGCTCGACAGAGTTTGCTTGGGATTCTCCTTCTCTCTTTGCCCCTCCTCCTGCTCATGTGCTTGTTCGCATGCTTGCACTCTCTCTTCTATCTAAAATAAATTAATAAATCTTTAAACAAATGGTGTTTTATCTTAGGAATCTGCAAAGACTTTAATTTCTGAAAATAATTCTGTACCTCCCTTAGGATGGTAGGTGATACCTTAGCACCTGGAATAGCTGGAGAGAAGGAAAGAAAAGAAATAACTCAAATGCTCTCTAGTAGAAATGGACCAACACTTAGGAGTGAAGAGAATGGAGTAGACATGGTGGATGGATGTCGGAGAAACATGGTGACATCGCTGAAGTACCCTTCAGTCTGGCCATGTCTAATATTCAATTTTAACTGTTTTTGTTGGTGTTGCTAGGATATAAAAACTCTCTGTGGAAAGGCTATTGGGTCAATTTTCCAACTGGGGAATTGGAAAAGGCAGAGGTGTAAGAGCAGCTGCCCCATGCAGGGCACACAAGTTGTTGTAAGCAAGTATTTTCAAGAACTGTAGCTAGAGGCCTCGCTGGCAATTTCAGGGAAGGCATTTGATTTTCCCCTGGAAATGGAATTGCCTTTCAGGTGATAGATGGAGGGCACTTTTCTCTTTCTTTTTTAGTTGCTATGTGTCAGGAAGTATGTGCCAGGAAGCATGACTGGGAAATCCAAGATGAATAAGAGATGGCCTAGTCCATATATTTAACAGCTTTATGTTAAAATTTTAAAAGTCACAATACAGTGACTGTGATGACAGTGTAATACTTGAGGTTAGTCGGTGTGCTTGCTGCAGAAATTTCACATCAAATGATCTCGTGGTAGCCACGTAGCACAAGCCTTGAAGCAAGCTATCGACCTATCTATCCAACCACCCATCTATAGCACTTTAGATAAGAGCTATATAAAATCATAATAAAATTAATAAAATTAAAAACGACAAAATGTCCATTATCCACATCAAATAATGTCAGGCAGTGAGATTTTTGAGGGTGCTGACACCTTAGCATCCCACCCATGCCGTGGTACCTCTGTCCCTAATGTGGCACAGAGCTACTCTCCAGGATGACTCCCTGAATCCCCCATTCAGTAGGTGGTGATGTAGGACATAGGGGGCTCTCAAGGCAGACATCATAGGGTAGAGGCTTCTGTAGACTCCATAGCAAATTCCCAGTGAGAGAATTCTGTGTGTTTCTGCTCGGAAACTAAGGTTCATGGACATCATGACAAGAACCAGATGATTAGTTATCTTTTCTCCCTACCTGTTACGGGACAGAGGAAATCATACAAACTTTGGATAGTGATTGAAATTTCACCTTTGCTCCATCTATATAGTCTTGGACCTTGGGTGAGAAATTCAACCAAAATCCCAGTTTTTCATCTCTAATATGAGAAAAAAATAACACTTGCTTGGAAGAAATTGTAGGATTAGAAAAAAAATGTTTATATATAAATACATAGCACTTGGTACCTAGTAGGAATGTAGTTATTTTAATTATTTTTTGCTATTTCCAGGGCTCAAATTATTACCTGAGGTTAGAGTTCAACACTTAGGGAAGAGCTAGGGAAGTTCCCAGGTAGGGCTGTTATTCAAGTAAAAAAAGAAAAAAATATGGATCCAGTTCTTATGGACAGTGCAGCTCTGCTCAGGCATTTGGCTGGATGAGCCAAAGACTTCAGATATTCCTTAGAAGTCCATGAGTTGGAAAAACCAAACTAAGACACTTGAAGCAACTGGACAACAGTATCATATAATCAATTACTAGCATGTGCTGTAGAGGTAAGAGATGTCACAGGACCCTGATGTAATTAGCATCCTGTTGTCTTTTCTTAGTCTATGTGCAAAATGGTATAAAGCAGTTCAAGGCAATGTACAAAGTGCTAAGTGGTCCCCTAGTGGCCAGAGGAGTTAATACCACTTATACCCTGAGAGGAACAAGAACATTATTTACTTTCACTTTATTTACCTCTCAGAGTATCTTCATTTGAGATCATAAGAGATTCTGATTCTAAATTAATTCGGTCTTTAATAATAGGCAACTGAAACTATTTTGCCAAATATTGCTAATCATACTGATCTTCGTGCTCCCTAATGCAGGTCTAAACTTCTATTTCTCATGGTTAACAGATGTATATGGACTGTACATTTATTTGTCAGGCTTCCTACATTAAGATGTGAACCTTTTGGAGGAAGTAACTGAGTTACTGCTATCTAGGGGCATTATGCATTCCAGTTTTCCCAGGACAGTCTTGGTTTATGATTGTTTTCCCAGTATAATTGTTAGTATAGCTCTCTTTATGGTCATAACTGTCCCAGTCTTAGTAATAAATTATATTGTTGCTCTAATGTTATATCTTACTCTTTCCTGATCTTTTTTTCTCCATTGAACATTTCAGAAATACTGATATAACTCATGATCAGTCATGAGGTCAGTCTGGATGTAATTGCTCATTCCAGCAATCACCAGAGTTTATTTGGCTCATCACAACTCACAAACTTTATCAGAGAAGAGGGCCACTGCTGATTGTTGACGTGTGTGCTACTGAGCTCCCATGTCTGACTTTCCTCACAGGTTCTCAAAGTGACCTCCAAGCCACGTCTAATGCTATGACATGTTGGTTGGGCACAATTTGCAGGGCCTTGGTAAAATACATCCAGAAAACACCCAGTCTATGAAGTAAACTACTGTGCAAGCATGATGGTAAAGTGAATGTGTTACTATGTGAAAGATGATCTAGGGTCCAAAACTGAACCAGAACAAAAGGAAATTGTGAACATTTTTAAGATACAACACAAGCTTATCCACAATGGCCCAAATGTCACTTGTTATCATAGAACAATATGGACACCGGTAAAACTCAGTGAAGTGAGACTTTCAAACTCAAATTTATGCTTAATGTGTCAGAACTAAATTGGCACATTTATAGACTAGTTGTGTGAATGTAACAGAGTATAAATGTTTTGGAATCTAGCAATGGACTGTGGATGCCTTGTTAAAATGAGTACTCACCTTACTCCGAACAGATTTCTTAGGAAGCATGCCTAGTCCCTTACATGATTTGTTTCAAATTATTTAATACATTCAGCAAGTAAAATAATATCTTAATGGCTAATTCAACTTGAAACACCAAAATAAAATTATTGCAAATAAAAAGGGACATACAATTATGCTCATCTTCAGAAGCTGTTTTGTGCTTTGGATAAAGAATCAGAAACAAAATATTACTCTAAGTGGCTTAAACAATACATTTCTTTTTAAATTTGCCTTCTCCTCATTATTTCTAACCTGTTTCCCTCTCTTCCATGTTGTTATTCATATCTTAGCCATATACATTTTACATGTGGATGAGACTATGAATTTATGACTCTTAAGTGATAAATGCACACACACGCCATAAATGGTGTTGCACTGTTTTTTTATACCTTGTAATCTTATGTTTATGAGGAATAAGCCTTAAAAATAAATATCTGCCAAATAGGTATTGTAACATACAATAATATAATTAAGTGCTTTAAAGTTTATAATTAGAATAATAAGATTTGGGGAACTTCAGCCTCAAACAGTTACTTATAAAATACCAATGAAATAATTCTGGATAATTAGCATAATACTGAGTACAAATAATCATATTTAGCAAACCAATAAAGAAAAGTCTGCAAAGGCTAGATGGAAAGCATTCTGAGCTGATTATGACCACAGATAGGTGAAAGTCAAAGATCTGCAGTGTGACTGTAAACCATTAATATTGTTAAATATTTTCAAGAAAAAAAATTAGGATGTTATTTTCTCATTACTGCCAAATTTTGACCTAGGATATGTATTTATCCTTTCATGCAATGAATGTTTAAGCTCTTCCTCATCTGCCAGAGATAGAGTATGCCTAATACTGGGTATACAAATTTGAAGTAGAAAGAATTATATTTGGGTGTTCATTGAAATAAAATTCTGTATATTCCCCCCTAAAAATAGTCATGTCCAGGACTATGAACTTAGAATGACTGCACTATTGCAATGGTTGCTTCTTTGTGTGGGCCACTAGAAAGCTCAGAGCCTGATTTATAGTCATTACTTGCAAATATTTAAGACTTCATTAATGTATTTTGTACTGACTCTTTGGTCCATTTCATAATTTACTCTATTTTCCTTCTGTCTAATGTTTCACCAATTTTAATTTATATTTTCTTACATTTTCTTACTGTATGTATTAATTTTTGTAAGTCATGAGTATAGACAAAATCATATCTAAGGATTCCCCTAAAAGTGTTTATATTCTATAAATGCTGCCTCATAACACTTCTCCTAGTTATCTCAAGTTTAATTCCCTTAGAGCAGATATGAAACACTAAGGATTATCTAACAGTATAACAGAGTCAATGATTTATACAGAGTAGTTCACCTCCCCCCCTCCCCTTTTTACAGGTTGTTGTCTTTCTGCCAAAATGTCAGAATGTTTTACACTCACAGTAGTGTAAAGTGGAGCAAGAAGACAGACCCTTCTCCAAGGTTTTGTCTGACACAGATTTGTGCAGAAATTAGTAACAGATATCATTTCAGCTGGGGAAGTATAGTTAAAGGTGAGCCTGTCTGTGGCAGGCAGTCATGGAGGGGTGGGGTTCTCGGCAACAGCTAAAAGCAACACATTTAAGAAAGAACCTATTCTGGCTCTTCATGGATCAGTACAGGATAACAATGAGATGCAGAAGATGACAAGTGAATGGCCACGAATGTGACAGGTCAAGAAGAGGAGGCCCCAGACACACCGAGGCAGAGAGGGTGTTGAACGCTTCCCTGGCATGGGAGAGAATTGGAGCTCAAAATTCACCCTCGTCATCT